>NW_017096087.1:80463-166701 GCF_001412225.1 Nicrophorus vespilloides
TTGTTTTCGTTAAATTTTTGTTTTGGCCGATGACCAAAAGAGGTGGCGGTCGGAGGGATGGAGGAGTCCGTGTCGGGGCATTAAGTCCGCGACTTATTTACGACTCACTTTTAACTGCTCACCTCTACATTATATTTATTAAGTAGATGTAATATATGTTCGTCCGCTCGTAAAGGACGTTTCGTCGTCACGGATGGATTTATCGCGATATTTTTTCTTGTTGTTGTTGTTGTTGTTATGACCGCATTCCGATGGGACTAACCTAGGGACTCACCACCACTCTCTTCTTCTCTCTGTGTTCCAGGTACATCCACAGCAAGGAGAAGCCCTTCAAGTGCACCGAATGCGGCAAAGGATTCTGCCAGTCCAGAACCTTGGCCGTCCACAAGATCCTCCACATGGAGGAATCACCGCACAAGTGTCCCGTCTGCAGCAGATCCTTCAATCAACGTTCCAACTTGAAGACGCATCTCCTCACGCACACCGACATCAAACCTTACAATTGCGCTGCCTGCGGTAAAGTCTTCCGACGGAACTGCGACCTCCGCAGACACAGCCTTACTCATAACCTAGGAGCAGGAGCGGCGGCCGCAGCCGCTGCAGCAACCATGTCCAATCTGATCACCAATCCGAACTTCACCATAGACAATATCATCAGTAAAGCGAAAACGACCTAATCCAATAAAACAAGACACCAGCAAACAGAGCGAAAGAAAAGAATTCTTTTGGAAAGAAATGCTAAGCGAAAAAGTCTCGTTTCGTTTACTTGCTGTGATAGAAGACGCGTGCAATTTTGCTACGGTCGATGCCAAAAAACTTAGGTCAACTTAAGTTTTCACATTCTTGCTACGATCGATGCCAAAACAACTTAGGTCTGCTGGAACATGACTTAGGTTTTCAGTTTATTTTTTGCTACAATCCATGTCAAAAAGTAACTTAAGTCTACCTAAACGTGACTTAAGTTCTAATATACTTGCTACGATTAATGCAAACAAAAAGAACTTAGGTTCATGATTTAGGTTTACAACGAGGAAGGAAGATCGTTTCATAATTTTTATTATCAACTGTTTCAATGCACATTGCCGTGATTTGTGAGAAATTTTCGTTGAGAACGAACGAAATTCGTGTACATAATTAATTTTAGGTGAACTATACGTACTTGAATTAAACAAAAAATATAGATATATACATAGTTGTTTATATTATAAATAATGATATTTTTCTTTTTCTTTAATTATTTGTACAATACATGTTTTTTTTTGTTTTTTTGTTTTATTTTTTTCAGTTGTCTTTAATTGCTTTACGTATAAAATAAATAAATAAATAAATAAACAGTTTCATATAAATTGACATCCTTTTCTCAATCAAATCCCATTCTTACATACAATCCTTTTATCATAGATATTTCAGTACTAAATATTAATTAATACAATTATTCAATATATTATTAATTAAAATAAGTCAAATTTACTCGATAAAATTAGTTTCTATGAAACTTCATACAAGATTATTTAAGCGTTAAATACAATTATTACAAAAAATATGATTAAACAAAACTTTATAGATTTTTTTACGGAAATCTAAATAATCTTACTATTACACAAAACTCATGTAATTATATCATTTTTTTTTAATTGAATGACAATAAAATTGGTTTTTGTTAAGTTTAGAAGACAATAACTAATGTTACAGCATAATTTTATTAAAAAGAAACTATATTTGTATAATCATTAAAGTATTTCAATGTAAAGTTGAAAAGTCCATACATCTGCACTACTTTGAGAATTGCGTAATTTTAATAAAAATTTAATAAATCTTGAATTTCTTTATTTTGTTATTTTTTGTCTAATCTAATTTGACACCAATTCATTTATTTAATCTGTTAAACAAATACTCCTTTAGTGTAAGTGTAAGTAAATTAATATAGTGGTAAATATCCATAATTTCTACTGTTTTTTTTATTAAATTTTAATAATTTGTTACTATGAAAATGAACAAATTTCATAATCGTTATAAATTCATATTTATATAAAATGTGAGCCATGAATAAGTCATGAATTAAACGTGATCTTTACATTGAAGTATTTGAATAAGACAATGCTTCACAGTTGCTACAATTATCATTAACTTAATTATAATCAAGATTATCAGTTTGCATTAAGGAGTTAACAAAAAAGTTTGTGGATTTTTATATTTAATAGAAAGTAACATTATACAGAATATATACTAAACCAGAAGGAAAATATTAATGAAATGGTTTAATAACTTAAGATAATTAAGCAATTTGTATTATCTACTTAGATTGATGCGATTGATACAATTTGCTATTAGATTTGTATTCTACCAAATGAAACAAGTCTTAAAATGATTGAAATTTATTTAGTTCAAACAGTTTTTTTTATTATGTCATAGTATATTTAATTTACAATCTTATTCCTGGGAATATTAATTAAATCTAATGGAGGTAGACATTTTTTTTAGTAAACTTTCCAAATTTCAATTATATCATCACATACAGTATTTACACAAAACGTTTAATTTAAGACTAATTTATTAAATCTTTAAAAAATTACTGAATATAAAATTTGCATACTGATTAATGTTGTTATTATCTAATTATTTAATTAGATTTTGATGAAATTAGTTGTTTTTAAACCAGATTATAATGCACTTCAATTAATTCAGATTGTTCTATTTTAATTATGCTTTTCTAAATCAAAGTAAAATGTTAGTTTTTTATTATAATTATAAATTTTATCATATATTTTTTTTAATTATTCCAAAGAAATTATACATATTTTATAACTTTATTTTATGTAAATACGTACAGTTTAAAACCGGACTAATGGAGAACTTTAAAACCGCATAAAAATGAAAAACGATAATTTATGTACAAAATTAATAATTAATATAATTAATATTAATAATTTGTATACAATTAATTTATATTAAAATTTAGTTTGTTTTGAAAATTTCAAACCGGACTGTAGTAAATCCGGACTAATTGAATTTGCACCAAAGAATAACTAAATTATGAACGTTCTAATGTAAAAACGTTCATAATTTAATTAATAGCTGTAAAATTTGAAAATTTTCATATGGAAACACACAATTTCTTAACAATATTGATTTGTTTCTGTACAGATAGAACAGCGATTAAAGTTATCATTGACCTTCCTGATTTTATTAATACTTACGTAGCGTTATGGCTCATAAGAGGTAAGGAATAAATTAGTTTTTAAGACCCGGCATTAACATGTTCACTGCAAGTACATAAACGTTCCGCATAACCATATTTATTAACAGGTCGAGCCGTTTACAAGCAAAATATATTACGCATTCACGCAAATAGAGTCATTTATATTATTGTCACAATAATAATCATAATTATTATTATTACAGTTACGACCGTTCTTTTACATTTCGCTTCACGTTCACAATATACATAATATAAACTTCAATACATTTTGCAATAACAGAAATTTTCGCAGAATTTAACAAAGTGTGAGGACAGAAATTGTCAATAAATCAATAAGAAATATATTTATATAATTGTGTACAAATCATTTAATTAGATCTGAATTTGAAATCTGAAAATTTCCGAATATTAAACAAGTTTTTCTTCACAGAAATTAACATTAATTTTTCAAAACCAAATTGAAGTTAATCTAATTCATTGATTATTCTGTAATTCCAGAATATTTGCACAATGATTTTTGTGTGCCTCACATTGTGCGTCTTCGATTAGTGCGGATCCACTATAACACGGTTTGAAAATAAATACATTTTCGGAAAATCAAAATAAAATCTAAAAAACTAAACACAAACAAATAGTTAAGTATTCTTATTGTGCTGTATATTTTCATGCACTTTTAAAGTCTTCGATTAGTGCGGTTTCATATTTATATTGGCGGAACCGATTAACCGCAATATGCGAGGTATTCTTACATAATTTAATTGTATTACTTTTAACATGTTTAGAGATTTTTGTTTTTAAAATAAAAACTGAACTAAAATGAAGTTATTCCAAAATTTTATTCTACAAACATTTTTTTTGAATTATCAGGAAATTAATGAAATGTAATAAGAGTTCGAGAATTCTTGCAAAAAAGATTCTGCATATATTTTAAGTATACTTATATAATGAATTTATACTTAGAAAGAGTACAAACCAAATCAATTTTGCTTATATTCCAAGTATTCTTACATAATTTGCAATATTTAATGTTATTTATATAAAATATAGGAATTTTTGTTTATATAATGAATCAAAAATGTATAAAAATATCCATAATTCTTGTTTTTCTTCATTAATCACCAATTTTCTCACTTAGTCTGTGCTCAGTACAATTTCACCAATTTTGTGCAACATCCATAGCTCATGTTGTTTAACTATTACTAAATGTCAAATAACAAATCTCCAACAGATGGCGTCATTTTCAAATTTGTTTCCTTTTTAATATCTTTGCTCAAAATCTTTGAAATATATAATGATCAACAAGATTTTTTTTCTTAATTTAGTTGACTAAATATATTACATTTATTTTTTAAATAATGAATGAAAAGTGTAATTTTTTCAAATGTTCTTTAAATTCTTTTAACACAAAAGCATTACACCATTAAAAAAATATCTATAATTCTTGTTTTAAACAACAATTTTCTCACTTAATCTGTGCGCAGTACAATTTTGTCCAAAATCCATAGTTCATATTGTTTAACTATTACTAAATGTCAAATAACAAATCTCCAACAGATGGCGTAAATATGTTTTCTTTTTAATATCTTTACACAAAATCTGTGAAAACAACAGCGATAAATTGAAATATTTCGCGACACATTCCACGGTTGCATTCTTTCAGTTATAATTCAAAACGTTCTGACGTGTTAATCATGCAAATATCGCACATAATTGGATGCATATCGCTGAACCGTGTGGACAAACAGAAATAAAAAAGGATAAAGCTCGAAAGTATTTCAGCAATTTAATTTATTTTAATTTATGTAGGTGTGAGTTTTTGTTTCTGCACCAAATATTTTTTAGGGGGTTAAAATAACATTCTTTTCTTTGAAGGAGTGAAATTGTTGTCGAGCTTCTCTACCTGTCTCTGCTCCCCTCCGGGCCCCTCGTCCTTCACCTGGCAATAAATTTATAAACAATTAATCGAGTGACCTTCTCTCTTTCGAGAGAGAAATAGGGTTAAAACAAACAACAAAAAAAATAGAGAAAAGACTCGTGGAATTCCACGAACGAAGCACCCAGAAAAACCGCATCATTTGTTCGATCGCTAACTGAGCAATTAATTAAAATACGAACAGGGGGAGAAGATAAGAGAAGATGGAGATAGAGAGAGAGAGAGGGGTGATGAAGAGGAGGATGTGAACTGGGTGGGCAATCAATGCGATTAATGCTCGCTTGACTAATTCCGAACACCCAATAATAAACTGTCCGCACGTTTCACTTCTTCCACAACAAGAAACGAAGAAGACCAAGAAGAGAGGAGACCCGACGACGGATGGAGCAGAGCAAATAAAGAACGAACCAGGTTGATTACACCTGCTCGACTCACGTCACGAAAATTCCAGATCCCATTCGGTTTCGAGCCTTTGACGACATACACATTTGCCCATCGATTTACGTTTTCTCTCTCCAATTAAAACATCCATCCAACTTCCAAATCTCGACTGCTCGATCAGTATACACACTACATTCAATCCAATTTTCGTTTTCTTATTCAATCCGAATCACTTACATCAATCATATTATAAAGTATAAATGTACTAATTAATTGCATTTGCATCAAAAATTTAAATTAAAATGAACAACTACTTCTCAATTAATTAACAAACGAATTGATTAAATTGAATTTAAAAAAAAAATCAAAATATTTATAAAATTATCACAATTTCAAGTTATTATTATTGAAACAAATGCAAATTGAGTCTATCAATAATTATGTATATTCAATTTAAATTTTCTTAAAAACAATAAAAAACATAACACGCCATCTATGATACAAATGACACAACTAAATCTGACAGCTGATTTGACATATCTTTGTTTTATGAGTATGTCAAATAGATATACAGGATGGTCCATTTATTGAAGTTTTCTAAATCTTTGTTTAACAATGAACACGATTAACATTGCAAATTATGTAAGAATACTTGATAAATAAATGTATAGATTAAAATTATTTTAAAGTAATTGAAAGAAACAACTGCTCATAGTAAAGCAATATAAAAAATACAATAAATCTAATTCCATTTATTGATTCAAAGGTTATCATTTTGTCTTTAACAAAATCATATAAATTGTGAAGATGTGAAAAACAAGAACAAAATCATGATATTTCGGTTATTAATCATTATTTTGCAAAGTCAGTTGTATTATAAGATGAGAAATTAAAGATTTCTGCTGGTGCAATTATAAAATAATGAAAATTTAACATTTATTATGTAAACACTTTAAAAAATATTTTACTGACATTATTATAAACATTTCAATTAAATTGATATTACTGCAGAAAGACTTCTTTCAGTAGTTAAAATGAAGCAATGAAGATTTGCTAATACATTTTCTAAAAACTTTTTATAGTTTTTAGTTATTATGTAAAATTATAGTTTTACACAATTTTGAAAACTTTTCCAAATCTCATAAATCAATATATTTTTTATTGTAAGAAAATGCTCCTAATTAATGCAACTTTAATAATGTAAATGATTTGCGCAAATATTTCATTTTACTCGTTTAGTTATTATGTAAAATAATGTTTTTACACAATTTTGAAAATTTATCCAATTCTTATAAATTATTATAATTGTTAAAATATTGTAAGAAAATGCTCCTAATTACTGCAACTTTAATAATATAAATGATTTGCGCAAATATTTCATTTTACTCGATTAGTTATTATGTAAACTAAGACTTATTGTTTGCACAACTTTGAAAACTTATTAAAATTTCAGTCATTATATTTGTGATTGTAAAAAAATGCTACTACTGAATGTAACCTAAATAATCTAAATGATTTGCGCAAATATTTCTTATTATTCAGTTAATTGTTATGTAAAATGAGACTTGGTTTTTACACAACTTTGTAAACGTATCCAAATTTCAGTCAATATATTTGTGATTGTAAAATAATACTTATAATGAATGTAACCTAAATAATCTAAATAATTTGCGCAAATATTTCATATTATTCAGTTAATTATTATATAAAATGTGACTTAGTTTTTGAACAGCTTTGAAATTAATGCTACCTTAATGATTTGCACAAAAATTTCATGATTTTGCAAAACTTTGAAAACTTTCCCAAATCACAGTCAATGTATGAAAATATATACTATTAATTAATGCAACCTAAATAATTTGTGGAAATATTTCATTTTACTCGACCAAAACAACAATATCAATTATGTTGGAAATAACTTTGCGCAAATACGAAGTTGTTTTTTTTTCGCATGCAAACCGATCATTTATTCCAATTAACATTTCCTTCGTGTAACACATTTTACGCAATTAAAATTACAGCGGCTAATAACTGCAATGTATATGGAAATCACCTGTTTATTAAGCAATAACACGCTACAAATTAATAATTCATTATTGGAAAATAATTAAATTACAATATACACAATTTTACTTCTTTTTTGTTATTGTTTTGTTCCGTTTTTCAATTATCTTACAAATTGTTGTTTATTACAGTTATTTAAACTAATTGCGTTTTACATCACTTTACATATACATGTTTTAACAGTAAAATAAGATAGAATATTTTATATAATTCCATCAGATATTTTAGATATTAAGTTAATAATGAATTAAATTTATTTCATTAGAAATAATAATCGTTTAACTTAATACAAAATGTAAATTTATGTAACAAATTGTAATTTTATTATATTATCAAAAAGGCGCGAAATTTAAAACATGCGATTTTATTAAATAATTAAATAAAAAATTAGACAAAACACAAATACTGTATATGGGTCAAAATGACCAGTTTATTAAATATTCAAACAAAATATAGAACAAAAAAACCAGTTTTCTTATTGAAATAAGTAACTTATTTATATTTGGTTAAAATGCAACTATAATAATCTAAATGATTTGCACAACTTTGAAAACTTCTTAAAATTTCATTGATTGTAAAAAGAATGTTAGTAATCAATGTAACCTTAATAATCTAAATGATTTGCGCAAATGTTTCATTTTACTTAGTTAGTTATTATGTAAAATAAGACTAAGTTTTTGCACAACTTTGTAAACATATCCAAATTTCAGTCAATTTATTTGTGATTGTACAAAAATTCTACTAATTAATGTAACCTAAATAATCTAAATGATTAAATAATTAAATTTAAAAAAAATATTGAATAAAAAATTAGACAACGGATAAATAAATAAAATACAAATACTATATATGGGTCAAAATGACCCGTTTATTAAATATTTAAACAAAATATAGAAAAAAAACAGTTTTCTTATTGAAATAAGTAATTTATTTGTATTTGGTTAAAATGCTATTAATTACTGCAACTTTAATAATCTAAATAATTTGCCCAAATATTTAATTTTACTTAGTTAGTTATTATGTAAAATAAGACTAAGTTTTTGCACAACTCTGTAAACGTATCCAAATTTCAGTCAATTTATTTGTGATTGTACAAAAATGCTACTAATTAATATAACCTAAATAATCTAAATGATTAAATAATTAAATTAAATTATTCAATAAAAAATTAGACAACGGATAAATAAATAAAACTCAAATACTATAAATGGGTCAAAATGACCTATTTCTTAAATATTTAAACAAAATATAGAAAAAAAAAATACTGTTTTCTTATTGAAATAAGTAATTTATTTGTATTTGGTTAAACTTAACGGTTTGTTAAATATTGTGTCATGTTTTTTACGAATAAATTTGTAATGATTGGGCGGTTTCTTTGTGTATTCGTTGAAGACGAATAAAATCCAAAATATCATTGGTGCTTAACAAAGGTGGATGAGGTGAACATCTGGAGGTGCGAAAAGGAGTGTATCATAGCAGATTGCAAGTGGGTCCTGCTTTTACTGTTATTGTTGCGATGATGATGATGATCCACCCCAATCCAGCATTTGCCAAAAAAGCCTTTATTTCTCTTTCCCCACTCACACCGCAATTCACTTTCACTCTCTCACTCATTTATATGATATTTCACAGTGGATTTCCACCATTATATCCGAATCTGACATAGATACGCGCCATAATAACACATAATGGCCATCATATCCCCCTTTAAGTTAATCTTCCCATTGTGAAGTGCACCTTTTGATACACACCGAGTCCGGGCACCGACATAAAGAGGCCTTTTATCCGAACCACCAACAATGACACTCTACATTTTCTTTTTTATTATTATTCTTTTTAATACGTAAGCGCACACACAAAGCGTGCATCTCTTCACAGAGGAGCCCCGACATTCCTCACCAATTAACCCCCGAGAAATTACAAACAAAAAAAATTCATAAATCACCGGGGAAATCTCAATTTAACGTTTCAACGCCTCGCACCTACGCGCTCCATTCTTGTTCATCGAGGGATGAAGATGAGGTGTTGAGAATGAGTTTCGAGATGCGTGTATAAGGATCAAGATGAAGAGGTGTCAGGACTGCAAAAGGTGTCGATGCGTGTGCGCTAAGCTCATAGAGGATTATTATTTTTTTTTGCTTTCCGGATGCCGAAGAGATTTACACCATTGCGTGGCATTAAATGGCACTTCGATGGCTTCGGTTTGGGTGGTCCCGCAGTAAAACCTCTTTCACCGTTGACAGTGAGGACGGAGAAAGTGCACAAAATGGAGTAAGCCGAAATACGTTTTACACGATTTCCCTTATTTTTACACGTACTCATCCGTACTCGCTCGATTATTATGACTACATTCCAACTACATTCTTAACGTACTCATGCGAAAGAACTGAAATTGCTTTCCACTCTTCGACGTTCATTCACATGCAAATTGTGCAGAACCGAGCCTTCGCTTATATTATTTTTGTTGTACATTTACTATTCAATGCTTATTTAAATTGCCGTTTTCGTCCCAATACTCAATGAAACTGCTAAATCCCATTGACACCTTCCAAACCTTACACATTTCCAAATTCAACAACAACAATCACTCAATTCATAAATGTAATGCAAACGAACATTTTGAAAAAATACATATTTTTCATTCAGTTGCACACATACAATTTTTGCTTAAATAAGCTACGTTTTTTTGGTACATTTACAAAACTTTTCAATAATATATATTTTTAATACATTTAATTAAATACATAAGTATACAAATTTGATGACTTTTCAAGTTTTTAAGAGTTTGAATTATTTTTTTATTAATAAATTATGTAAAATTGAAAATATGTTAATCATAAACAAAGTTGTTTGGTTTTCGAGTTTTTTTTTATCAAAAACGTTTTTTAAGAAAATCCTATTTACTTTATTTTATCCAACTTCTACAGCTCATACCAGATGACTCGACGACAGCACGAAATTGATAATAGTTTAGTTGGAAAGGTGAGGTATTCAGCTTTAAATTGTGTGGTCGATCATGTAATTATCTTAAGGGGTTGTGGAGAAATTCACGAAATACTGAAAAATAAATCGGGAAAAAACGTCTATTCCCTGTTATATCATAAAAAGTTGCGTAATGGTGGTGTCCATCTTACGCAATCATGAAATGCAACAAAAATTTATTAGTTGGAGTTATTAATGAAAATCTTTTTTTTTTTCATCAAACATCGATTTTTAAGAAAATCCTATTCACTTTCTTTCCAATTTCTACAGCTCGTAGCAGACGACTTGACCTATTAACTAGATACAATATAAATTTGTAAATAAATAAAGAAAATTTATAATAAAACTGTTTTTTAATTAGAACACGAATTCAAACAAATTTTGTTAACATACATACAGTAATATCTCGCATAGTGCACGTAATCTTTTGGAAACCGGCATTTAAAACCGCATAAAAAAACTATACAAAAAGTGATTTGATTGTATAAAGGATAAGAAAATAATTTTGTGTGCATTTATATATAAAATTTGTATATCAAAAACCGCACTATGCGAGGTAATGATGCATTTATATTCTAAATTACAATAATATTCACAAAACGTATAAAATACAATGCAATATACTTGATTATTATAAATAAATAATAATAAAATGTATTTGTTTTTTAATACATTTGAACGTGCATTCTTCTATGTATGTGAATGTGTTTTACTTTCAAACGTTGAGGAGATACACACTATAAAATTAAAATAATTACCGTGAAGGGAATCTAAAGACACATAAATTACATAATGTTCTCACATTTACTGTACAGTATATACAGACATATTCATCTAACTGACTATACACATTGAAAAGATATAATCATAATCTTATTTATAGTTTATTTTTTAAATAATTTTCTTCTTCAATCAATAGTTTGTTTCTTAGTAATCTTCATTTATGTATAAACAAATAATTATTGTATTCAATAAAATTTTAAATTATTACATAAATATTTTATTTTTTTTTAAGTTTAATGAATTTGTATATGAATTATATCAATTATAAAAGTAATTAGTATGAAAATTAGTCAATAAATAATTAAAAGTCTCAATCAATAAACTCTCAATAAACTTTGATAACTGAATTTTTCATTTCGTGTCTGTTGATAGTTACATAAAGAAACAAAGTTAATTAAAATTTAGACGGTTTTACTTTCTTCTAATACTGCAATAACATCAGAATTTAATAAAACGATAAAAAATACAAAAAAAACATCAAATTTAATGAATAATAGTTAAATTATGGAATATTTATTTTGTAATGAATTTTTTGATATAGCCACATTACTTGTATTATTTATAAATTTCTAAAATAAAAGTACGTTTCTTGAAGAATGAAGTTACTTTATTATATTTCATTAAAGTATTCTAAATTTCATTAAGAGAATTAAGAATGTTTCAATTAAATTTCAAAAATTTCTTGGATAATGAAACTAACATTTAATGTTTCTGTCGATTTAAGTAAGAATACAGCTATACTTAAAATAATCCGGTTTCACTATAGTACGGTTTGAAAATTTCACAATAGAACTAAAATTTAGTTTAGTATAAATTATTTTTAATATATAAATCATCTTTTTCTTCTGTCTTTATACATTGAAGTCTCATTTTATGTGGTTTATTTTATGAATGTATTAAGTTCGTCGATTAATCCGGTTTCAATCTTGAATTGTAGATATTGACAAAACTGATTACCCGGACTAAACGAAGTATTGTTTAATTTCTTCAAGTTTTTTTTTATTTCTTGAACAGATATGTTTTAGAATAATAATGATTATAGGTATTTCACTATGATTTGTAAAGCTTTCTGATGAAAAGATGGATTATTTTCAATTTAATTTGATGGATTACACGACGGATATATTTCAATGGGATTAACGTGGTGAGCAAACTGCTACTTTTGCTAATGGAACTGTAACGCATTTGAAATCACCGTTGTTGGTTTTATGTATTCGAATAATGAGGTTTCGGTTAAATTGGGGTGTTTACCAGACGACAGTTGGTAATTGAAAGGGGGATGGAAACGCCGTAATCCGTGTTTCCCATTGCGCGTACTGCAGCGTGAAGCAATCAAATCAGACAACCCCTTCATCCCCTAAAATGATAGCAATTACTGGATTACACACCTCCCCGAACTACTGTTGCAGCTTGTTTTTTGGTTGGTGGAAATATTACCAAACAAAAAAAAACAAATTTCGGCGCGATCTTTGTCCTTGCTTTCCCTTTCCCCCGTTTCGGAGGAGGGAAGTCCTAGCCATCCGCCATCGGCTCATTGTTGTCGTACAAGGATGTTTTGAATATTAAAAGATGAAGAAGAAGAAAAAAATGAATGAGACAACAATAAGATGAATGCATGAGAGAATGAAACGAGAGAAATATCGATTTGACGTGAGAGATATTTCCGAACAATGGATGTCAATCGGTTTTTCGGTTTGGAATTCCGCCACACGGGCCCACGGACGGAATGGGTGAGAGAGAGAGAGAGGGGGGAGGAGGACAGTGGATGTGTCCCCCCTGTGGGGCACGTACAGCCCCCCCGCGGTGCCCTAAACGAAACAACGGGCCCTAATGTTGTCGTCGGTCTCCACCATTGTCATTTGTACACACTCTAATGGACTACAAATACAAAAAAAACAAGTACAAACGCGTACATAGACATACACACACTCTAGATTTCGAGTATCCAAAAACATACATTTTCCTTTCATAGAAACATCACACGTATAGTAATGATACTTATTATCATTACATCATAATTATAATCATCATCTTCATAGCGGTTTTGCTACAAATACAAAAAAAAACAAGAACGAAAGCGTATATAAACATACAAATAGTCTAGATTTCAAGTACAAAAAAAAATTCACTTTCCTTAAATAGAAACATGACATGTATAATAATGATCCTTATTATCAGTACATCATTATTATCATCATCATCTTCATAGCGGTTTCGCTACAAATAAAAAAAACAAGATCAATAGCGTACATAAATATGCAAATAGTCTAGATTTCGAGTACCCACAAACATTCACATTCCTTCCATCGAAACATCACACGTACAGTAATGATCCTTATTATCAGTACATCATCATTATAATCATCATCTTCATAGCGGTTTCAGTACAAATACAAAAGCAAAAGAATAACAAAAGTGTACATAGATATACACACACTCTAGATTTCGAGTACCTAAAAACATTCACTTTCTTTTCATAAACATCACATGTACAGTAATAATACTTATTATCAGTACATCATCATTATAATCATCATCTTCTTAGCGGTTTCGCTACAAATAAAAAAGCAAAACAAGAACGAAAGCGTACATAAACATACAAATAGTCTAGATTTTGAAACATCACACGTATAGTAATGATCCTTATTATCAGTACATCATCATCTTCATAGCGGTTTCGCTACAAATACAAAAAAAAAACAAGATCAATAGCGTATATAAACATACAAATAGTCTAGATTTCGAGTACCAAAAAAGTTCACTTTCTTTAAATAGAAACATCACGCGTATAGTAATGATACTTATTATTAGTACATCATCATTATAATCATCATCTTCATAGCGATTTCGTTACAAATCCAAAAAAAAACAAGAACGAAAACGTACATAAACATACAAATAATCTAGATTTCGAGTAACCAAAAACATTCACTTTCTTTCCATAGAAACATCACATGTACAGTAATGATACTTATTATCAGTACATCATCATTATAATCATCTTCTTCATAGCGGTTTCGCTAAAAATAGAAAAAAGTAACAAGAACAAAAACGTACATAAACATACAAATAGTATAGATTTCGAGTACCCAAAAAGTTCACTTTCCTTAAATAGAAACATCACACGTATAGTAATGATACTTATTATCAGTACATCATCGTTATTATCATCATCTTCATAGCGGTTTCTCTACAAATACAAAAAAAAGTAAGATCAATAGCGTATATAAACATACAAATAGTTTAGATTTCAAGTACCCAAAAAGTTCACTTTCCTTAAATAGAAACATCACACGTACAGTAATGATCCTTATTATCAGTACATCATCATTATAATCATTATCTTTATAGTGGTTTCGCTACAAATCCAAAAAAAAAACAAGATCAATAGCATACATAAACATACAAATAGTCTAGATTTCGAGTACCCAAAAAGTTCACTTTCCTTAAATAGAAACATCACACGTATAGTAATAATACTTATTATCAGTACATCATCATTATAATCATCATCTTCACAGCGGTTTCGCTACAAATACAAAAGCAAAACAAGAACGAAAGCGTACATAAACATACAAATAGTCTAGATTTCGAGTACCCACAAACATTCACTTTCTTTACATACTAACATTACACGTACAGTAATGATACTTATTATCAGTACATCATCATTGTAATCATCATATTCATAGCGGTTTCGCTACAAGTACAATAAAAAAAACAAGAACAAAAGCGTATTTAGACATACAAACACTCTAGATTTCGAATACCCAAAAACATTCACTTTCATTCCATAGAAACATCACAGGTACAGTAATGATCCTTATTATCAGTACATCATCATTATAGCGGTTTCGCTTTCTGGGAAACACAGAAAACGAAAACTGTGATCGACTCACGTAATTATATTGGCCTGCTTACGATGATGATGATACGCATCTCTTCGGATCCAATGTTCCTTCCACATGGAGAGTCTCGCCGCCGGCCGACGGATCCTTTCACGATCCGTTTGCTCTTATTTTGTTTTTTTTTTAAATTCATTCCATGTATTTTTGTTTTATTTGTATTAAATTCATCATCAATTCGTCAAAATATTTTTTTAATAAACTTTTCTTAAAAAACGAAGATTGTACACCAGTATATCATAATTAAATTAACCCAACGACCCGGAATGCCGGACGCCCAAGTTTTAAACGCCGATGGAATGTCCGAGCTATTCCGCTCACGATTCAATTTTACCCTTCACAAGTTATTCGGGTACTGGAATTCGGCTGTTATGTAACATTTGAATTATTATGGGAGCTCGGTATTCTCAACTCCCCAACAATTTAATCAACAAAACAGTTAACTTTGAGATTCAATATACAAAATTACACATACATAATTATTAATAGTTCCAATTAAAATTAATGAAACATTTGCAACTTCAGTTTCGAACAGTGCGGATTTGTTATAGTTGAATTTAAAAATGGTTTACATTCATATTTGAATTAATAATAATTAAAAGTTCCAATTAAATTTAACGAAATAATCGTGTAAAATTCGGCTTCGGAGAGTGCGGATTAATAATAGTTGAAATTAGAAGGGTTGTATCTATAATTATTAAAAATTCCAATTGAAATTTATTGAAAAATCACAAAGTACAGCTTCGAACTGTGCGGATTCACTACAATCCGATTTGAAAGTTTCAAAACTAAATTGTCTCTTTACGAGTAGTCCTCGATTAGTACGGTTTCAAACAGTCCGTTATATTGTTACTTAATTTTAGGTTCAAATTAATTTGATTAAGTAAACATTTGAAATATTGCTGTTGAAAAAAAAACAAACACACACATAAATTATTATTTACTGTTTCTTTTACTATATAAACACACAAACACACAGATAATGTATTGGAGCGTCAAATTTAATTACATAAAACTGAAATGGGAAAACAAGCTGCCTCGAGGCTTACTAGGAACGCCTACAATTAGGTAAAGATCCTGAAATTAGTTGGCGCGCCTGCCAATCTTTTTACTACGCCGGACCTAAGGGTGTCTGCGTCAGTGTATTTATTTGCTTTTGTTTCCGAAGATGAAGCACAACATCCTGAAAGAGGTGTAGGATGGGCGGATCCGCTACTTAACTTGTCAAAGACAAAACGCAAACTATTACTCTGGCCTTCTTTTCCCATGTAAATTCACAACAATAAATAACTATTATGCTTCGCGCGCTAGTGAAAACACACACAAGGAACAAAGTTTAATTGATTGTTTACTCTTCGAAGGCGTTAAGAATAACTACTATAATATATATATATATTCTTCTCTAAAATTACTGGGTTTTAAATCATCTTTTTTTTGTACATGAAAAACAAAAATCTATAATAATAGAAAATTTATATTGTACATTTCTTTTAAAATAAAGTATAGTAATACCTCACATAGTGCTGATAGTAGATTACACCAATATCCTGTTGAAACTGGACTAAACAAGGAATTAAATATGATGAAAATAAAGAAAATTCAATGTAGAAAGAAAAAAAAACTGAATTTATTAATATGGTACGAATTTGGTTTTAATCTGTTAATCTGTTTAATCTGTTGACAAAATGTAAGTTAATAATAATAAATTTAATTTGTTGCAAATTGAATATTTAAGGAGAGAAATTTTGGTATTGTTTAGAGCAAATCAAGTTTTTTATTAACTAAGTTAGATACGTTTTGTTATGAAATAAGTTATTATCTGCACTATGCGTGGTATTAGTTAAATTACGCTAATATCCTGTTGAAACTGGACTAAATAAGGAATTATATATAATGGAAATAAAGAGACTTGTATGTATAAAGGGAATAAACTGTTTATTATAGAACATTGTACGAATTTGCTGAATAATTTGGGTTTAAAGACAAATTTTGATAATTATTGACAAAATGTAAGTTAATAATATATTTAATATAAAATTTGATATTCTTAAATGCAAATCACGTTAATTTTTGTTTCTTAGCAAAGAACAAATTAGTTTATTAAAATTTTAATTAATTAGATGATTGTTAATGAAAATCTCTATAAATTCAAAAATTTTCTATTTGATTTACTCGAAAAGTCATAAATCTGATTTAGACAAAGAATCAGTAAAACAATTAACACAAAATAAGAATTGTCTTTTCAATACAAATATAATTTAAATTTGAAATTTTTGTTCTATAAAACATGTATTTTTTTTTTAAATTCGTAAAGATATCTCAAACAAGTAGTAAAAAGTAAGATTTTGATTGCTAAGTAAATATATACAAATTTCTCAAATTATTGTAACTTCTTGATTTTTTTGACAAAATTAAAACTTTAAAATTTGTTTTAAATTAGTTTAGTAAAACAAATAAAGTTACACTAAAGTTTTAGTTTGTATAAATTTAGTATTTACTACACCTAATTCTGTATTTACTACGTAACATTGAATATCAAGTAAATATATGCAAGTTTCTGAAATTATTTAGATTCACATTTTTATTGTAATTTTATTCAAATTTTTAATAA
Organism: Nicrophorus vespilloides; assembly: GCF_001412225.1. Lineage (NCBI taxonomy): Eukaryota > Metazoa > Arthropoda > Insecta > Coleoptera > Silphidae > Nicrophorus > Nicrophorus vespilloides. Next base: position 98,322 of record NW_017096087.1, read on the forward strand.
AATGTTACAAAATTTTATTCATTTTAGGTAATTTAATTACAAACTTATATTTTCCTATGAAAAAACGTTTCCATTCATTTTTTACTAATAATCAAAGATATTTAAAAGTTTGTGTTATTTTACGTAATTATTGAAAAAAAGGATTTAACCCTTTATTAATATAGTTAAAATATTATCCTTCTTACAAATTGCAATTAAATATATTTATGTAATAGACATGAATTAATACAAAAAAATGAACTTCTGTAATGGAAGCATTGAATGATAAAAAAATGTGATCCTTTCGATGAAAGCCGGATTAAGGATGTGTGTGGATTGCATCTGCCGCATTGGCTGAGTCTCACAACCAATGAACAATTGCCGCACAGAGAAAATACAAAAAGGGGGAAGCCCCCTTTTTCATAGAAAAAAAAACAAACATAAAAGAAGTGGACGATCCTTCGTGTGTTGGGCCGCAAATGAGGATGTTTGGCATAAGTGTCGTGCATGCATAATGAATGAAAGGGTCGAAACCAAAGAGGGCTGGAAAAATATTTGGATTCGGCCTTCCTCAGAAAAAAAATGTTCCGACAAGAGATTTTAATTATCGCACGGAACTAAATCAAAAATTTCCTAATAAATAATGAAACAAACCAAAAAAATTTTAATTGTACACAGTAGGAGACTAACAATATATCTTTCAACTTTGGTAAAATAGGTTTTTTTCGAGGGGAGAAAAAGGATGGATTTATGAAACGCGGTGGAGGAGGAAAAAGGATAACCGAAAAACGTCCACACACACAAGAAGAGGAGATGTGTGTCCCTTTTATTCGTCCCGGCAATAAGACAAAGTGCCAACCGTATAAATCCAACCTCGACTCCGAAATTGGTTTCTCTTAAATATGTATTCCTTTGAGGCCTCCTCCAATTCTCTCTCTTGTCTTTCCGTATACATTTTTTTCTTCTTTATTATTTACGTCTTCTCCTTCGCATTATCATCATCTTTTTCCACAACTTCGCTTTTTCTTCATCTCTTTTTTGTCTTCTTCCTTAAGGAAATTGTAATTTATGCGCCGCTGACAATTGGGGGGCTCCGAACTGGGAACGCGCGCGCTCCTTTTGTTGGATAAAAAGGACCTTCTCCTTCCATCTCTTCGCATCTATCTCCTATACGCCAGGAAAAAGAAAAGGAGAATGCGGCGTTTTTAATTAAATGAAATTTACATCGGACCGGGCATGAATAATACCGACCCGACACCTCGCTTTTATATTTCAGTTTTTTTTTATATACAATTTTACTTATATTTTTTTTAAACAAAGCGGGAGGACGACTCGAAGAAGCTCACGTGGGGGAGAAATGGATGTGGTTTTTTTTCTTTTTGTAGACTGGACGAAGGAGGATGAGCATGAAAGGACCGCGATAAATCTCGCCGCATTCAAATAACCGTTCCATCTCGTATCCATAATCAAAGTCATATTAAAAGTTAATTGCTTGTACACACTTGATACAAGTCAGAATTAAATTATGAATAATAACATTGTAAGCAAACGTTTTCATTTTCTTCCTTTATTTCATTCTTTCCTCAAATATGATGCCCATCTTCATAACCAATTGAACAACAAAGAAGTTACATCAAATCCAATTTTATTTATTTGCAAATATTTCTTAGATCAAATTTTTCTACAGATTTATATAATTCATTTCGAAATTTGTGTTCAATTGAAAACGATAAATTTGTGGCATAATGAAAATCCGCACTGTTCAAAGCCAAAATTTTACGATTGTTTTATTAATTTTACTTAGAACTTTTAATAATTATGATCAAATTGTCTTGTCTGTATTTCATTCATAATTAACAAAGAATACTGTATATGGAAATTTCAAGTTTTCTACAATTTTTTATAAAAAAATATATAAATCATTCATTTAGAAGTTTGTATTCAATTAATAACGATAAAATTAACAAAATTTGTGCGTAAATGAAAATCCGCACTGTTCGAAACTAAAATGTTGCTATTGTTTCATTAATTTTAATTGGAAGTTTTAATAATTATGATCAAGTGGACATTTTTTTATAAAAAAAAGTATAAATAATTCATTTTTAAATTTGTATTCAATTGAAAACGATAACATTGACAAAATGAGCGTAAATGAAAATCCGCACTGTTCGAAGCCTACATTTTGCGATTGTTCATTAACTTTAATTGAAAAATGTAATAATTATCATCAAAGAGATTTTTCTGTATTTAATTCATAAATAACAAAAATATTGAATATCAATTTTTCTTCAAATTTTTATAAAAAAAAATGTATAAATAATTCATTTAGAAATTTGTGTTTAATTAATTGCATATATGAAAATCCGCACTGTTTGAAACTATAATGTTGCCAATGTTTCATTAATTTTATTTGGAAGTTTTAATAATTATGATCAAGTAGACAATTTTTTATAAAAAATTGATTAAATAATTCATTATGAAATTTGTATTCAATTAACAACGATAAAATTAACAAAATTTGTGCATAAATGAAAATCCGCACTGTTCGAAGCCAAATTTTGTGATTTTTTCATTAATTTTACTTGTAACTTTATGAAGAAATACATATGTCTGTATTTAATTCAACAATAACAAAAATATATAAAAAATTAAAATATTTCTGAAATATCGGAATTTCAATTTTTCTACAAATTTTTATAAATAATTCATTTTGAAATTTGTATTCAATTAAAAACTATAAAATTAACAAAATTTGTGCATAAATGAAACATTTCAATGATAATTTGTTAAATTGTTAATAAATAATAATGTTTGAAATTTCACTTAAAATTCATATAAATCCTTAATATTCTATTTTTTCTTCATAATTGAATTACAATTTAAATAAATTCAACAAATCTCTCATTTTAATCAAAAAAATCTATACATTTTTATATTAATTTTATTAATTATTAATAATTATTGCAACATTGATTTAAAGTATAATAAGAAAGATATAATTTAAAATGAAGATTGTTTTGTACCGTGGATATGTTTTTAAGAAAATAGCTACAATTTGAATATAAATTCATGGCAAATGCAAGGAAGTAATAGTCTCGAAGTAGAGGCATTAGTGTACATTGAGTTGAGAAACATGCAAATCCAATTAGGACCTTCCGAAACGCGAGATGTTATTGGATACATCCATGAGTGTACATGCATTACTTGCATCACAATGCACATGGATCAGAAGGCATTAGTGAACGATCAGCAACGACAACAACACAGCAGAATACTTACGTTAAGTAATGAAAATAAAGTATGTTTTAGATTCAGAACTCGAAACTCGTATCTTGTTCAAATACTTTAATTGTGTAATATGTTGCGTTTATTTGATATTTTATCTTTAAATCTTAATAAAAACATTTAAATAATTGTATTGTTTAGAGGTTTGTTTGAAAATTTAAATAAAATAGTCAAAATTTTAAATAACATAATTTCAATTAAACAATTTTTTTAAATAATATATTTTTTGTTGGAAAAACTGCTCAAATTGATTTATAAGAAAGTTAAGAAAGGAAATGTGTGAATAAAATCATTTTATGTACAGTATTTGATAAATAAATTTATTAATTAGATCAAGAGAAAAGAACCCAAAAAAATAGATTTTTTAAGTTGAATTGTGGAATTGTTATATAAGTTAGTAAAAGTTTATGAAAGAAATATATTGAATTCAATGAATTTTCTGAACTTTCAAAATTGGATTTTAGTGTTGCCAAATATTTCTTGACTTTTATTAGTTCAGATTTTAGAAAAAATTAAAAATATAATGTAAAAATTTGATTTATTTCACTTTACTTTAGATTTGCTTCAAATTAATTATAAAATTAATAATAAAAATACTAAGATGATGAGATTTTCAGTTAATTTGATAGGAATTTGTGAATGGATTTTCTTGAATTAAATGTTAATGAAATTATGCAAATGGATAACGTAAAGCAGGCTTTGAATGTGTATCTAAATATCAGTAGATAATTGGTATAGTTGAGTGGAATCTAGTTGAGGAAAAGGAAATCAATAATAACCTGAGCCTAATTAGATGAAATCCAATAGGTTTATTGGTGCTCGGAGGGGAGCCGCAATAAACAAAGGGAACAGGCTCATTACTAAAGGTTTCCAACGCCGTTCGTTTCTCTGCCTCATTTTATGATTTAATTTTATTTCCCTCCCTTGTTTTCCGAAAATAAAAAAGGGGGGTATATATAAACATAAATAAAGTTTATGCCTAGTGTGTGTTGCTTTGCTTTAGCTGTGTTGTGTGTATATATGTTTGATGTTTCGGCTCGTCTCGTAAAAACGTGTAGGTATGTAAAAGTGCAGTTAATCTAAGGTAATATGACCATGTTATGGCACCTGAGGATCAGTGGCGGTACCAAAGAGAAGGGTGGAAGACATCAACCCCCCGTCGAGTTTGTTATAGCGACCCTAATGAACCGGAGCCCCGGCTCGTAACGTCGTTAACTGGAAACGCGGCTCCGACCATTCCGAAGGATGATACGAAGAGGAGAAGAGAAGATCAACTTCTTCAAAATCCTTCTCCGTTCCATCTTCAACTTCTTTTATTTTCTTCGATCTGCGAAACATCCGATGACGGATTTTCTCTCTCTCAATTTTTTTTTTCCTTCAATTTTATTATTATTTTTGTTTGTGTTTTTCATGCAAGGGACGGTCATTAACTTGATGTATACTTTTGTTTTTATTGTCCGTTGTTTTCTTCGGCTTCGCGTTTTTTTTTTGTATATTCATCGACGGCCCAATTAATGTTTTCGGAATGGAGAGGAGGGGTTCGCTCGATCGTCCGATTCGTGCGCAGCTCGTTTTGCTCTTTGCACACCTCTTCATCATCATCGACTTCGTCCTGTTATTGCGCACCGAGCCCAGATCACAGACTGTTTGTTCCTTCGGCGGTGTTTTCACAACGAATTCCCCGGCTCATTTCCGCCTGTTTTCAAGGAACAAACTGTTTATACTCTTACGCACACGATTTTCCAATACTCTCTTATCTTGTATTGACCATTTTATATACTTTTTTTTACACGAAGATCTTCTTAAACTTATATGATACTTTGTTAACTAATTCTCAATAATACTTTGTATATGGAAATACACAATAATATCCAGATATATCAATAGAAGTAGCATTTCTCAAAATGATTCTATTCATATTTAATCAAGTAATTGAAATATTTCTTCTTATTTTTAAATGAAGTTAAAAACTTAAGTTAAAGATGTTAAAGTCCAGTTTTGTAGACTTGATGATGTATATGGAAATACTCAATAATCATAGTTTCATTAATTTTCACACTGATTAACATAACATTTTCTATATTTGTATTATTTCATTTTCAACATTTTCTTAACAAAAGATTATTTAGATTTTTTTTCTAAATTATAAAGTTTTCTAAATTTCAATTTAATCTATATATTTCATGAACAGTTTCATTTTTTTTTATCGACATTCAAGTTGTTATAATTTGAATAACCTTTAAAATGAATCTTTAAAATTGTAGAATCCAACAATTTAATAAAGCAAAGAAACTAATATACTTAACAATGCCTCTATTTTTCTTTATATAATATAGAAATTTTGTGAAAAATAATGTGTGTCGGCGCTAAAAAACACATATTTGAAGGTTGTCGTTCATAAACTAAATAAGTTGTGTATTTTTTTGTATATATATTATTTGTATCCCGTAATCATTCTGCAAATATTGTAACAGTATGAAAACGGAACACTTTGAACTCACCGAATGCTCGTGAAATTTTCTGGAAATCACGAGCAAACATTTTTTAATCTTCTTGAAATAAAGCAAACTAAAAAGGAAAAAAAAGAGTTTTACTTCTTTTTCGGAACGTGCAATACCTGGAAAGTGTTACAGTTCTTCCAAGCAAATGATCCCATCTAAGTATACATTTTTTTGTATTTAATCTTACACAATTGTAATTTTCATAAACTCTACTAATTCTATCATTTAAAAAAAAAATACAAATTTAATAAGTGTACAAAATTATATAATTTGTGATATAAAAATCTGACAGCTATGGAAACATAATAATTGGTAAATCTATATTTATGTTTTATGTAATATATGACGTAGTTGTAGTGTCAAATTGTAAGTATTATATAATTAATGTATTAAATTCGTTAATTTTATATCTTCATTAAATTTAAATAAATTTCTGCCACGTGTACCACGTGATAATTGGAAATAAATCTGACAGCTGTCATTTCATAGTAATTGACACTTTTTCATTTATATTCTATGTTAAGCATTGGGTGTACGCAGCTTAAAAAGATTTTTTGATAAAAAACAATAATTAAATTAAAGTATGTAAACAAGGTATCAATTTTATTTCTTTACTCAATTCATTCAAATTTCTGTCATTTGTAGCAACTGTTGCAGTTGTTGTTGTAGTTGTCAGTTGCAGTTTCATATTTTCATAGCAACAAAGTAGTTGAATCTTCTTCATTTATAGTTTCTTTACTAAATTTATATAAATTTCATATTGTGTTGCCATAGTAACAAAGTAGTTGACTCTTCTTCATTTATTATTTCTTTACTAAATTGATATAAATTTCTGTCATTTGTAGCAACTGTTGTCATGGAGTTGTCAGATGCAGTTTCATATTGCGTTGCCATAGCAACAAGTAATTGACTCTTCTTCATTCATTATTTCTTTACTAAATTGATTTGAATTTCTGTCATTTGTAGCAACTGTTGTCATTGGAGTTGTCAGATGTAGTTTCATATTGTGTTGCCATAGCAACAAAGTAATTGACTCTGTCTTCATTCATTATTTCTTTACTAAATTGATTTGAATTTCTGTCATTTGTAGCAACTGTTGTCATTGGAGTTGTCAGTTGCAGTTTCATATTATGTTGCCATAGCAACAAAGTAGATGACTCTTCATCATTTACTATTTGTTTACTAAATTGATATACATTCCTGACATTTGTAGCAACCATTGTTAGCTTTAAATTGTGTTGCCATAGCAACAAAGTAATTGACTCTTCTTCATTCATTATTTCTTTACTAAATTGATATGAATTTCTGTCATTTGTAGTAACTGTTGTCATGGAGTTGTCAGTTGCAGTTTCACATTGTGTTGCCATAGCAACAAGGTAGTTGGCTCTTCTTCATTTATGTTTTATGATATGTATAAACAGTAAAAACACGTCCAAACTTATTTATAATTGATAGAAACATGAGTTTGCATGAACACATCAGATGTTGGAAGGAGAGAAGGAAATAAATAAAAAATATATTCAGTTAAGTGGCTCAGCCATGAAACTAATTTGTATTCCCACCCGATAATGTATCGTTAAACATCTTCTTCATTTCCATAATGAAAAAAAAAAATTAAATTTATATGGAACATTTTGACTTATTATTTTGTAAGAACTCCGATGGATACCGAAGCGATTTATTGGCGCGGATGAATCGTTGCGGCACGCGTTTATTGCCCATCATCACGATATCATCCGGATGGAAGAAATGCGACAATACTGAATCTTGTTTGTGTTTGTTTGTTACCATTTGGAGATGAAGAGAAATTGTTGTTGTTGTTGGTGTCCGAAATGTACGGATGGCATTTTAAGGAGAGTATCTCTTTTTTTGGGTTCGGCCAAAAGAACAAGAAGACGACGACGACGCTGAAGAAGAAGAAGAACAACAACAAGAAAAAGAAGAAGAAGAAGTGGATGCGGCGGAGTGCGAGAGCAAACGGGTATATGGGACGCGTGTAGGCAACATCACAATATAAATTACAGTGTCTGTTGAAATGATGGCGGTCCATTGACTACGCGAAGGTCAAAGGTGAGCGAGCATGTTGTATGGAGGGTATGCATATGTGTGTGTGTATACGTATACGTATATGGATGGATGGAGCATGTGTGTGTGTGTGAGAGTTGGGGAACCCCCCGCACCGCGGCGCGACTGATTTGTCATGGGTCTGTTGGGCCCACGCTATAATGAGACCGTCTTCTTCTTGTACCGCTGGAATTCTCACACCAGAAAGAGACACCTGAGGAGAAGATTCGGTCGTCGTCGTCGCAAACATCTCTTGGAGGAACTGCATCAAGAGAAAAAATCCCTCCCGAATGTTGACGTATCGGTTTCGTTCATTTCCAGAAAGGACCTCCGAAGTCCCAGAAGTCGAAGAACAGCTTTTGCACTTTGCTTGCGATTTGTTCGCGACCCGTTTCCAATGCCCACACGGGACAATACATAAATATACATACACACAAACAAAACATATACATACATGAAACAAACGAGATATACGTGCAAAGTACTGAGAGGACGATTTCGTCCACCCCACACAATTCAATTTGCACCGAAACTTCTTTTTTTTTTCCATTTACTCATCCTTCTTTGCGAAAACCACCTACAACTATGCCGAACCATCATCATCATCTTCCACTCTAACAAACTATCAATTTGAAATATCATCGCGCACAGCTATGAACTGCAACAAGCCAGAGAACCGAACCTTCTTCCTTCCCTCGGATGCTCATCTTCTCATTTCAATCTGTTACTTTCCCACACACAGCTGCATCCTCAATAAACAATATTTATTACACAAAACAATATACAAAAGCATACTACTTTTTATACCAAAAAATAAATGAAGACAGTAAAACTTACATACCTAAGAGTTATCTAAAACAATATATAATTTAATAACTACTAAACAATATTTCTATGAAAGTTTTCAATAAAAAATAATGAAATTTCTAATATTAACTGCTTTAATACTAAAAATACTTAAGATATTTTTTTATTATTATTAAAGATTTTTCAAGATTTGAACAATAACTCTCAATGTTGGAGAGTTCAGAAATTAAGACCAGATTTGATTCGTTTTTAGTTAAAGTAATCTGATTGTACCAGTGGTCAAAATATTTCAATATTCAAGTTGTTTTTTCAATTATAGTGACATTTCTTATAGTTTTCCATAAGTTTATATAAAGTAAATCAAGATATTTTTTCTATTGGACAATATTTGTTCAATATTCAAATATTACATAAGCGTTTCTATGGATTGTGATATGACAGCTGTCATCTTGCGTCAAAATGACAGAAGCTATATGATATAGACCTAAACCTCAGATGCATTTTCTTCAAATTGATTAAAATTTATTCTAAATTTAACAAAAAAAAATTAGGATTATTCAAATCTAATAGCAAAAATATTATGATATAAACATAATAATATAAAATATTTGCATAAACTAAGATTTTAGTAATTTGACTTTATGTTCGTACCGCTGAAATTCTCAAGGACAAAATCCCTCCCGAATGTTGACGTATCGGTTTCGTCCATTTCCAGAAAGGACCTCCGAAGTCCCAGAAGTCGAAGAACAGCTTTTGCACATTGCTTGGAATTTGTTCGCTACAAGTTTCCATAGTATTTATATGAAAATGTATCGAATTTTTTTTGGCAGATTTATAATTTATCATTTTTGAGTGTAAAAAGTAATATTTAATCTATTAAAATTAATTGTTAATATGAATTAATATCATAATTAGGTAAATATTTGAAGAAAGATAAATGATAAAGTACATTTGGATTGATTAAAACAGCGTTACAGATCGACAAAACAAAAAGCATCTGCATATAAAGTGTAATTACTAAATGTATGAGATTCATGATATAATAAGGAAGGATGAAATAAAAGTGGAAATTTACATTTGGGCTCGTAACGAAATCCAAATATAAATCAAAATCAAATCAAAAAGGAATTAAACGCGCCGCGTCTGGTCCTGAAGAAATCATTAGAAATCAACACGCCCCGCGCGTTTTAACATAAAAACGTACACAATTATGCATATTAAAAGGGGAAAAAAAGAGACGGAGTGAAGAGAAACACACCACGAGACTAAATATAATATAGAGAGAAGTCGACGGTTGCGTTTATTTATTTAATCTATTCCAGTCCTTCTCCTCCTTCAACCAAAATTTATTTTACTAAGTGACCGTCAGCGGCTACTTCTTCTGTATATATATACATATACATACATATAAATTCGTGCATGTATAAGAAAAGAGTTGATGATGAAGAAGAATACAAAATAAAATAAGAAAGAAGGAAGAAAGAGACAAGAGTGGAGGAATCCTTTTTTACGATGTTTTACGATACGAGCGCGGCCATTATTACAGATGAAAAGGAATTTATATTTACATGGAAATGTATTATATTCAATATACATAATAATTTTCTTTTCACATTCCCGTTCGGCCCATTATCATCGGAATGGGCATCCGTATAATTCCTTTTCTTCACGAGGAGTCCAACAGAAGAAAACAACGCAGACGAGAACACAAGAGAAAAAAAAACAAGAAGTAGAAGAAGAAAAAATAATAATAATAAAGAGGAGCAGGACGGAATTGGGCTCGTAACGAATCCATGAATTAATGAAACGGTCGAGCAAATTAATTCAGAAATGATTTACACGTCGGACTTGGGTAGGTATTAAACGCTGTTTCTGCTTCTTCAAAGAAATATTCATATTAATGTAATTCCAAATATAGGTGGTTTTTTCTTCTTCTACTGCTTTGAAATTAATGAATATGGAAGCACTTCTTGCATGCATTCTTAACCCTTCTTTATTCTCACTTCTATTTTCCTTTACTTAAACACATAGTTTAATAAAAAACGTATTATGTTTTGTTGTATAACTAGAAAACCAATAAAGCTAATTACAAGTTTGAGCAGTCTAGTTAATCTCAGATATTCGGGCTTTAATATGTGTATATTGCCAGATTTGTAACTATTACCATTTTCCTGTAATTTTAAGTCAAAATTGAAGTGTCCAGTGTCTTTATGTTTTTTATTACCATTTCGAAGTTGTCATAATCATTGATAGATGTCATTGTGGCATTGATGATGTCATTTTGACGTTTATCTAACGATGACATTAAATGACATTTAATGAATATGGAAGCACTTCTTGCATGCATTCTTAACCCTTCTTTATTTTCACTTCTATTTTACTTTACTTAAACACATATAGTTTAATAAAAAACGTATTATGTTTTGTTGTATAACTAGAAAACCAATAAAGCTAATTACAAGTTTGAACAGTCTAGTTAATCTCAGATATTCGGGCTTTAATATGTGTATATTGCCAGATTTGTAACTATTGCCATTTTCCTGTAATTTGAAGTCAAAATTGAAGTGTCCAGTGTTTTGTTGTATTCTCAGTATTGCAACTATTACCATTTCAAAGTTGTCATAATCATTGACAGATGTCATTGATGATGTCATTCTGACGTTTATCTGACGATGACATTCTGACGTAGTCCTGGAATCGTATTAAGGTTGATCGAAGTAGTGATGCAGTCCTTGCGTCATCTTGAGGTTAAACTACATCAATTTTACGTCATCGTTAAGTAGATCTATTAGAGAGTCATATCTGAATAAGAGATTATTAAGAATCCTCGCTTAATATAAAGATATGTGAAGACATTATTTTGCGAAATCCAAGTGCACCAATAAAGTATGAAATAATGCGAGCCAGGAGTGAAAACAAAATAATGCGAAACCAGTGGTGAGCCTTAAAAGCCGTGTAAATGGCCTTGTAAACATTCGCATCGTCGTAATGAAAATAAGTAATGCGGTGAAGTTAAATATTATTGGGGCAAAAGTAGCTGACGTTTACGACTGTCCGGGAACGCCATCTGTCGGCGATCGGGTGCGGCCATTTTTAATGGGTAACACGAGCGCAAACGGCATACGAAATTAATTAAAGCCCAAATGGAAATGTTCAAAAAATTATACAAAAAAAAATAAAGAAAAATAATAAGTATCAACCGTTTTAATCGATGGAGAAACACAATACTTTCGTCCATCTCCGACACCGAAATTGAATCATCGATGGAATTCCACAGGTACAATTTCAACGAAGCTCTGAAAGACAATACCGTCGTCCTTAATTCTTTGTGGTTCTCTTCTCTTTCGGGCGTAGTAAACGTTTGTTGAGATAAATCAACGTTTTTTTTGTTTTGTTTTGTTAATTGTTGGCTTGATTTGTAGCAGGTGGAAAGGATTTCGAGATGTCTTCGTGATGTTAAATAATAAGGAAACCTGCAGCAAATCGTGAATTACGAAAATATGTTTCCTCCTAATTGGAATATTTCTTTGAAATGGTTGTAGGAGTACGGATTGATCGTCGGTTGAAGCACAAAGGATGGTGGAGGAAGAAGAGAAGTAATGCTGAAATAATACAACAACAACGAAAAAGAAACAACAACAGAGAAGTGGAAGAGGTGGTTTTGTGGATGAGGATGAGAAGGTGGAAGGAGTTAGGAAAGTTGTTGTGTGCGAACGGTATCGATTTATTGATCTCGGCGGGAATCGAAATATCGATGGGTCGATACGGCGCTGACCGTAACCGACCATCAACAAGTGTAAACATGCCGAACACCCGCGATATACACGCAACGTGCTTACATTCATTATCACCTCCGAACACAGGAATATATACAGGGTGGACGGCACGATTCTCCGACAATCTATTCGAACGATAATCATACGCTTTTTACTAATAATACCGACAAATTGCAAAACGCATACCTGAATCTATATTATTACATCATTTTTTTTAACATTTTCGAAGAAACACTTTGTTTTTAAGTCTATAGTTATCGTATTTCTTAATAGTATCATTAATTCACAATAATTTAATATTATTTTCTGAAATCTGTTCGAAAACAACACAAAACGTTGAAAATTTTAATATTTACTATTTCCTTCATATTATAGAGTATTCGCTAATCGTGGCCCAATAACGATAGTTTAAGCGTTGAAAGTAGCTGCGATTCGTCGCTTCTCAAACACGCAGTGACATAGGTTCTGCAATGCAGAAGGGCCCACAATGTTGAGGGCCCTAGTTTTTACATCATTTTTTTAACATTTTCGAAGAAACACTTTGTTTTTAAGTCTATAGTTATCGTTGTTCTTAATAGTATCATTAATACACAATAATTTAATATTATTTTCTTAAAGCTGTTCGAAAACAACATAAAATGTTTAAAATTTAAATATTTCCTATTTCCTTCATATTATAGAGTATTTGCAAATCGTGGCCCAATAACGATAGTTTAAGCGTTGAAAGTAACTGTGTTCGTCGCTTCTCATACATGCAGTCACATAGGTTCTACAATGCGGAAGGGCCCACAATGATGAGAGCCCTAGTTTTTACATCATTTTTTTTAACATTTTCGAAGAAACACTTTGTTTTTAAGTCTATAGTTATCGTTGTTCTTAATAGTATCATTAATACACAATAATTTAATATTATTTTCTGAAATCTGTTCGAAAACAACACAAAACGTTGAAAATTTAAATATTTACTATTTCCTTCATATTATAGAGCATTTGCCAATCGTGGCCCAATAACGATAGTTTAAGCGTTGAAAGTAGCTGTGATTCGTCGCTTCTCAAACACGCAGTGACATAGGTTCTGCAATGCGGAAGGGCCCACAATGTTGAGGGCCCTAGTTTTTACATCATTTTTTTTAACATTTTCGAAGAAACACTTTGTTTTTAAGTCTATAGTTATCGTTGTTCTTAATAGTATCATTAATACACAATAATTTAATATTATTTTCTTAAATCTGTTCGAAAACAAAACGAAACGTTGAAAATTTAAATATTTACTATTTCCTTCATATTATAGAGTATTCGCTAATCGTGGCCCAATAACGATAGTTTAAGCGTTAAAAGTAACTGTGTTCGTCGCTTCTCATACATGCAGTGACATAGGTTCTACAATGCGGAAGGGCCCACAATGTTGAGGGCCCTAGTTTTTACATCATTTTTATTAACATTCTCGAAGAAACACTTTGTTTTTAAGTCTATAGTTATCGTTGTTCTTAATAGTATCATTAATACACAATAATTTAATATTATTTTCTGAAATCTGTTCGAAAACAAAACGAAACGTTGAAAATTTAATTATTTACTATTTCCTTCAAATTGTAGAGTATTTGCTAATCGTGGCCCAATAACGATAGTTTATGCGTTGAAAGTAGCTGTGATTCGTCGCTTCTCAAACACGCAGTGACATAGGTTCTGCAATGCTGAAAGGCCCACAATTTTGAGGGCCCTAATTTTTTTATACTCACTTCTATTTTCCTTCACTTAAACACATATAGTTAGAAAACCAATCAAGCTAATTACAAATTTGAGCAGTCTAGTTAATCTGACAATATACAATATGTGTATATTGCCAGATTTGTAACTATTATCATTTTCCTGTAATTTGAAATCAAAATTGAAGTGTCCAGTGTCTTCACGTTTTGTTGTATTCCCAGTATTGCAACTATTTGAGCGTTGAAAACAGCTGTGATTCGTCGCTTCTCAAACACGCAGTGATATAGTTTCTGCAATGCGGAAGGGCCCACAGTGTTGAGGGCCCTAGTGTTTTTTATACCATCATCATCTACTTAACAGGACCCACGACAATATTAAAGCATCCCTACCAGTTATTAGTATTAAACAGTATTAGTATTCATGATTGCGAAAGTGTCCAAAATTACGTTATATTTTGGGGTTTGCAATGTAGAAGGACCCACTGCTGTTGAGGGCCCCTGCTTTGGATCCTGTTATCGTCTACTTAACCCACGACAATCATAATGCTGGGTAATACTAGGTATTTGTAACTTAACTTAATTTATTGATTTATACCTTTTTTTTAAGTTTTATATAGAAATTAGTAATTACATCCAAAAATTGGAAAACCAAGATTTGTATATTAGATTGTTCCATTATATCATGTTAAACAAATTGTAGAGTAATTGAAGAACAATTTAATATATTCCAATGTATTCACGGATCCGTGTAGAGAGGAGTTCCGAAAATATTTGATTTACATCCTAGTTTGATTGTCATGCATATCGAGAATGTGAAACGTATCTATTCATAAATCTGTGGAGCAGCCAGAGAGCTCTAGAATGGCATTAACGGCCAACGCAGATCGGATCGTGATGGTGGTTGGTATTGGCGTATTCCGGTCACGAATACCAATTTCTTTTTTCTTCCTCTTCCTTTGCGTGGGCGTCATTGAAAACAGAAATCCGTAAGAGATTCATTAGGAACTGGAAACGACCAAGGGAATAATATAATATTATATCAACAACAAAAAATATAAATAAGAAGAAGTGAAGGAGGTATTATTGCGGAATTTTCGAGTTGAACGACATTGTTGAATGGTTTTGCGCTTTGACCTGGGTCCCGATTGGTCCTTGCCAATGCTCCAATCGGAACCGGAGCCTTTTATCCTTCAGAACCCCCCATGCATCAATATAATAAGAAAGAGAGAGAGACAGAAAAATTATTGAATAGGAATTGAAAGGATGAAGGAAAGAAAAGCAAAGAATACATAAATATATTACGTTCAACGATAAATTACATCGCTGTAAACGTGGAAGACAATAAAGCACTGTTAACTTTATATCTATTTCTCAATAAAAACGTTAACATTTGTATCTCCCCTATATGAGTGTGTGTGTGTATATACGTATATATATATTGATGTGGTAGAATTATTTTATTGATTTGAGGATCTCTTGGTGGTCTCTCCGAACCAGTCGCATATGCACACGCTCTCATCCATACTACATAAACTGTAAACTTTTCCTATACATACAGGATACAACGTTGATTCAAGAATGCGTTTTATGTTCACTTTTACATACATCTCTCTCCTCTTAATCTCTCCACTAACATCCACATAATCCACGTCCGTTTCATAACTTATTTTTCCTTATTTATCTATTTCCTTTACTTATTTATTTATATTGTCTTTGAGTCGGTATTACGAAAGGAATCGTTCGCTTCCGCTCCATTCACACTTTCAGCTAGATGCGTGAGCGCGCGTATATCCATGAATGGACAGACAACATCCGTGTCACCACCATCGGTGGTAGGAAAAGAGCCGAAGAGATAGATGGATGCGCGCATCGTAACTCTTTCACAGATCGAAGTCGCAATAAAAACAAATATCTGGTACCTTGGGAATCCTCCAATTACCATACTAAAAGGTCAAATGGTTCTTCTTTCGGTGAGGAATCAAAAGAAGGAAAAATGTGTCGTCGGCGCCCACGCGGAATTCCACCGTTTCCTCCACACCTCGGGGGGGCTTCTTCTTCGATATTACGTGAGGACGAGGATGGGACAACGGTTACAAGGAAAATCATAAATACGTTACTTGACGAATGATTCGGTTTGACGCGATAAAAGGGATACACCGTTTTCTCTTCTCTTTCTCTCTCAATATACGTTTCTTTCTTTGGTAATCATCGGAGGATTTAACAAGCCGACACTGTCGTTCGGTTTTCTTTTATAATGTGTTTTCACCGCGGCACGTGGGTGGATATGAGGATTTGACGATGGACGCGGAGGTGAAGGAGGGATGCGTGTCCCCTAATAAAAATGAAAAAAAGTTGAAGGAAAGACACGATACATGAACATATCGAGAAGATGAGCAGGAATAAGATGTCCTTTTTATTCTTCGCTTGATTTGTCCAACCTTTTTTTTTTCTTGGTTTTGGTTCATGCGAGTTCACACAGAAAAGAAAAATCAATCACATCTAAAGAACTTTAATAGAAATATAATTCAAGAAATAGAAAGAGAATTATTTTCCTCAAATTTATCAACTATTTTCGCATTTTATACCAATTTATGGAATAACTCAATCATGTTTATTTGAATCATAACTCAACAAATTATTAAGATAACTAAGCTAATTCATCGTTTATTACATGATTATCCTATTATATACATAATTTAAATTCATTTGTAAAATTTGTAGGGCTAATGAAATTATATAAATTATTATGCAATTTTATTTTCAGTTCATGTTTTATATAATCCTCTTTAATACTATCATCAAATTAGGTATCAAAGCAACCTTAATTTACTTATGTCAAAAATAAAAAGTGACAGCTTTGGTCATTTTATAATGGCAAGGCAAAAATTAATAAGAAACCAGTGTTATAGCTTGTATATTTATATAGTAGTTTCTAGTTATATTAGATTTGATGCCTCAAATAGTTAAAACAGGTAAGATTATGCTTAAGTAATGAAATAATGACATTTTAAGTTTATGTTTTCAGGTTAATTTGTTTAATGAGGTGCGAATTTTAATATTTTTTTTACCCCCTTTGGGGTAATTTACCCCAGTTCTCCTTTGATGTATATGAAAACTGCATGAGATGATGTGATTTAATTATTAAGTTGAATATGGTAAAATAAGATTGTGTACAATGTATAAAGTGCAAGTGGTTTTAGTTAAAATGATGTCTGATGATCTCGAAGGTTGGATGTTTAGTCGTGCCGTGGAATTTTCGGTCTCGGTGGATGCGAAGTGGCAAGTTATGTAGTGCAGCGTATAATTTCCATAAAATACCACTTCATAATGATATCATCAAGCACGTAATAAGTGAAGAGGAGAACTGTGGACACAGTACGGAGAGGAAGAAGACACGGACTACGACGACGATGAGGACGACGAGTGGATGCTACGATGCCCTTGGGTTCAGAGGTCAGAGTAATCGTCTCGCGTTACAAAAACCGTACGCACCGCTGCTTTGTCTTTCGAAATGCAACGAAACAAACAAGAAACGATGAGAGAGAGAGAGAGAGAGAGGAGAATGAAGAGAAGATATGAAGAAGGTAAAGGAGAAGTAGTATATAATATATTTATTTTGGCCGTTCTGTATACTTCATTTTGCCCGGATGATTCTTCTTCTTGTTCTTATACTTCTTCGGTTCTGACCATTTCGGAAAGGAAGGAGATGATTGTGGCCAATATTTACGGTCCGAGCGGGATCAGATAAGGCTAGGTGTCAGTTGTGCGGAGGGTCCGAGCAGCTATCGTTTTATTGACTTTATCTAACTTAGTGTACGGACATAAAGAATTAGATACAGATAAAGAAATGTGTTATTTTACAGTTACTAATTGCTTTAGATTAAGATTATATATTGCCCCGCTCGGGATTCCACTAATTTATAAGCCAACGCTGAAAGGGGTCTCCCCCTTTTTTCTTCTACAGATCGGACAAACAACAACAAAAAAGAGGACGAAACCAAAGAGGACAAGAATAAAAAGAGGAGAGGATAACATAAAACGGACGACCTATTATATCCAATCCATGCACACTCACATATTCATATGTAGTATACATATACATGTATAAATGAGTGTCCCCAAAAAAGTAGTCTTTTACCATCTTCGTCCACTCCAGAGTGTGTGTTCATGTCGTCGTCTCCACAATATACATGTTCCTTTTTCTTTCATCCTCCCTTCATCCTTCTCTCCTCTTTCCATCTGTCCGCGTGTTTTGACAGGAAACGATTTAATCCCATCCTCTCGCAACGGCCACTTTTCATTCGATTAAATTATACTTCGGAATTTCGGGCCCCCTACAACAGCAACAAAACAAAACGAAAGACCGAAAGAGATGCACACACACATCTATATATATATACAATAGTATATTTGAGAACGTGAGCAAGAGTGAGATGTGATGAGAGACCGAAAGAACCACCACACAAAAATGCGCGCCGCGTAAATGCCTTTTGTTTAACCTTTAACCACACGTTATTATCTTCTATAATTCAATTGTTCCTAAATTCTATAATTAACCTTACACACACACACACACACAACACACTCGATGGATGTTCTTTTATTTTTGGTTCAGTTTGCATCTCCGAATGCAGACAGTTTTTGTTAAACGTTGCAATTTTGTTGATTGACAGTTTTCTAAAATCCTACAACATTTTTAATTGTACCAAAAAAAAATTAACTAAAAACTACTAAATTTTACATATTCCTGTAACTTTATATGAAAATTTAGAATTTGGCAACAATGTCTACAATTTTATTTATAAATTTTGCAATATTGACTCTTTCACTCTTAATTACATCACTTTACAAAAATTAAAATTTAAAATTTAGACAAAATATCTAAATACTGGATTAAAATACATGGTAATTACGTCATCAAACGTGGAAATTAAAAACAAAATTATTACCTTTCTAATGAGTCTTCTTCCAGATTTGTAGCCTTTACACTTCTTTTGTTATAAGCTTTCAAAAGTAGACAATGTAATGAAATTTATGTGTTTTCACGTTTTTTGTAATTGTAACAATACATTGATAACATGATAACAATACATTCTTTATTTTAATACAAATATTCCAAATCTCAAATATTTTGTATTTATATTGCAACTATATCAAATTCGGTTACAATTGTACTCAAATTCTGAAGAAAACTAGTGAAAAATTATCTTTGAATAAGGATATCATTATAGTTTTTTCTGTCGTAAACTTTTTAAATAGTTTAAGAAAATTAAAGAAAAATCCAATTTTCATAATGACTTTTTAGAGGAAATTCACAAAAACACTAAATTAGTTTTCCAAAATAATTGTATTTATGTATCTGCTTGCATAAAACTTGTGATAAAATTGAAATATACATTAAAATAACTGTTTTTTTTTTCAGATGTTGAAATTTTTGCTCAACAATTTCAATTTTAAAATACAAGATTTTTTTTTTTCATAACGTATTAAGTTACTTATAACTGTAAGAATTTTGTATTCAGTTCCTACAAATTTGTATAATGAGTTGCAGAGAAAACTTCTGAAGATAACTGAAACGAACGTTGATGAGTTTACAGGAATAACTGTTTTCCAAGTTCGTAATTATTGCGGTGTTAAAAAAAAATTCGGGGATTCTGGCGGCCTGTAATTATTTTCTTTAATTATTGCTGGAATCTGGATATGTGTAATATTCCAATTAACCGGCTCTAATTACTGAAAGGAGGAAAAAGGAAAAAAAAAATTAAGAAAAAAAAAACTCGCGTCTTAATTAGGTTGAGCGTCGGGGCCGCGCGCGTCAATGAACACATTTGTAAAAGGCGGCGTTTAATTGCTTTCCATATGAATGTGTCTGTGTGTATGTATATGTATGCTTATGAATGTGTGTCTTGGGACCATTTTTCACACGAGAGAGACTTTTTGAAAAAAAGATACAAAAAAAAAGAAAATAAAAACAAACGTGCGTTGCAAGAATAAATTGTGCGCGAACAGTAATTAACATTACAGTTGCCTAAGTAGGCTCTAATTACCGTGTGGGTGGAACCCATTTGGGCACCGAAATGGGAACCGAAGAGGAGAAAATGAAGAAAGAGAAAAGAAAAAGGAACGCGAACGCGGGTGAGAACCGCGGCCCCCAAAAAATTCTTAGGTAATTTCATCATTGCCATTAAATTACACGTTCTTCGGACACCAGATGATGTTGAAGTTGGGAGAGAGAGAGAGCGGAGGAGTCTAGGTAGTTGAAGAAAGCGAGAGTCTCTAAGTAGACCTAGTGACAAATAAGTTTAAAGAGAGAGATGAAGAAGAAGGCTTATCTTTGGAGATAGCCGATCACGTCCCGACGAACGCCTAATTAAATTACTTCTTGCTCATTGGTTCGATCAGAAACCCTTCGATCATCGCCACCCAATGAAAGAAAATCTAAAAAAAAAAAAGTGAATGCACCTTTTCGATCCTAATCAAGCGTTACGAAATAAACTAATTATTGGTAGCTTTCCTTTTTTCCCCCGAGCTTTTCGACGAAGCGCAGAGCAGATGACAGGAGAAGAAGAAGCAGAAAGAAAAAAGCAAAGCAGCAACGAGAAACGAGGAAGAACCTTTCCAATATTTCTTCTTCGTTTCTTTTATTTTTCCTCGTCCTCTTTTTTTTTACTGTTTTCGTGTGCTTTTGTATCGAATAAAAATATTACGAAGGCGGCGAAAATAATGTGTCCGTTGACAATTTTAAAGGGGACTCGGATGCCTATAAATAAGGAGTGAAGATGTGCGCGTGGGCCGAACAAGCGAGCATCTCGCGGCATTAAATCATCCACAACGGCCGGACATAAAGCACCACTCCAACTCGAATCCAGCCACACACGCTGCACTAAAATCCCTGAAAAGAAAGGAAAAAAAAACGAAGAAGTGGATACGAAGAAGTCGAAGAAGACGATGAAAACGGGGGGAGAAAACGCTGAAAGGATGAAATACCCGCATTAAATGAGACGACGGTGGTGGCTATCGAGAAGAACACGAAATTACGACGATAAAAACTAACTAATTACCCATAAATTATGAGGATCTCCGCTAGATGTCGCTTGAACCAATCGCAAACAACGTGCGAACGGCTCTGTAGTTTAGTATCGTTTTGGAGTTTAGCGGTTAACCGACCTGAAATATGTATCTATATTAACTTTTCTTTAAAGTATTTGTTAAATTACATAATTGACAGTTGAATTGACATTAGGTTCAATGATGTTGGTACACCTGACAGATATTAAAGTCATATTTTACATATTAGGGATGTCATATTAGATCATTAACTACCATTAACAAGATCTTTTTTTCTACTAAAAAGGGTTTTCAAATTATTTGTTCTTCAGCTTTCAAAAAATTATAATTTATCACATGCAAATATTCATTTTTTTTTTGTGATCTACTGTATTTTTCTATAATATATTATCGTATTACTTCAGCTAAAGAAAGAACCTTAACTATTTAGTAAATAATTAATGAAGTATCACTATTAATATTTTAATTAGTGAAAGACAAAAGGTTTTTCGCCCTTTTAATTAGTACATACTTGATTGAGGGATTTTCCAAAATTCGGTCGTTTTTGTAATTTGTTAATTTACGTTTTATTGATCATACAATTATTTAATGATTTTTTTAATTAATTAATATTTTTAATATTTATTGATATAAATCTCTTTCGGCCCTATTTCTACCCCTTTTGGGTTTAACAGCCTCCACAAATTTTTATTGGTTTTTGGGAATCGAACCAACGACCTTTCGTATTAGATTTTCGTGATACAGGCCGCCCTTATTTAATGAATATGACAATGTTACGCAATTTGAAACGGATATGCAAACAAGTTGACAAATATCAATGCGTGTGGTTGCATAATCGTTTTTGCGATGGGCGGTAATTTGTTCCACTGATTGAAGCACCAAATTGAAAATCTGTTGGATCATCGTACGATCGGTTAATGTGATATCACGCAGGTTTTACATGGTAAGTAGCTGAATATAAATCGAACCATTAATGATACGACCATTCCTTCGGTTATTCATTTTTTGTTGTTTCTGTTTTCGTTTTGTTGTTGAAGTGAGATTTATGTAATAATGGCCGAGAATGAGTGGACATTGTAGGGGGAGTGGGGGAGGCGCAGAAGGTGGAGAGTTGATCTCCTCGCACATGATTTATGTAAAGCGAATGAATCGACTAACTCGATTATAAGGGGGGCACTCACAGTGGGTGCATAATTGGATAAGATGGTATCAGTTCGCGCAGTTCCATCTATCACTAATCTAATAAGGCTCTCTCGCGCCCCCCTGCCTTTTGATAAATCGCCTTTTCGTCGAAACCGTTCTTCTCGTCTCGTCGCGATGGTGATGATGGTGGTGGTGGTCATGGTGATTGTGGTTATAGGAGGAGGAGAAGAGGACCACGATGGAGGACGAAGCGAGGAAGAGCCGCAAAGACAAACCGCAAACCGTGGAAAATTTTCGAAGAAGGCATCTTCTGTACCTCTCTTCTTCTCTCCTCTACATCCGAAGATCACCACCATCTTCAACCACCGGCTGCATGCAAGAGCGAAGGAGAAAGAGACTCTTTGTGCATTATTTAACGATCCCGATTTGATTTACGATGCGGCGAACTCGTAAACTCGCGGAGGAGTAGTACCGCAAATTTAATCAGCTGCACGACAATAAACGTATCCAATGATAGTTCTCACGGTGATTCTTCTCTTCCGTCGCCAAAATAACTAGACAAGTCTACAACTACCACCATTTGTCCATCGTCTACTAAATGCTACAACCATCTTCAATCATTAACCATCAATATTAACAATAATATCTCTTTAACTACCTAGCATATCCATGATTGTTATTGCTTCAAGGTCAATGATAAAGCCAACTAAAAGATTTTTTTACATGTATCCATTTTTTTCTAAATATCAAAATCTTTGATTAATCATTAAAATTAACTAGAGCATAGTTTTATCCTGGATTCAATAATGCAATTAGTTCAAATCTTCCAGTAAATAAAATTGAACTATTGAAATTGTAAAAAATTGGTACTCTTTTTGAGTCCATTTAGTACATGACTTCAACAACTATCAAAACTAACTATAACGTTTTTCTGAATATCAGGTAGTTTTGTCAATAATTCTATATTGTTATTGCTTCAAGTCTAATTATAAACAAAACTAAACTAGTAATCTTTCTGAGTAATCGTTTCTACAAATTTGGAATTTAAAAAACTAATCATTTATGATTCCATATTGTTATTACTTCTATACAAATTACTCAACTAAACTAATTGTTATATCTTCTACAATTTTAGTCTAATTTTAAAACCAACAACAATAAATGTCTATAAACATCTACTACATCAATTATAAGTATACATTTCTTTCAGTATTTTGAAAAACTGTAAATGCTGATACTCGCTCACCGTCTGCTCAAACCATCATCATCATAAGCCATCGGTATTAACTAGGTGATCTCTTGGAGATCAGGTAGTTCGGTCAATGATTAATCGCGACGATGATTGCGCACTTTCCGGTCATCTCTCGGTGGCCCGACTTGTTTATTTTCCGGCTTTTTACAGTGCGACCCATAAAGCCAACTGCCCTTAATTAACTACCATCGACGTGCTTCAAGGAAACAACATACACATGCTCAAGTATATATCTATATATATATATATTTATTACGTCTAGTTTATTGGAATAAACCAATTTCGAATTTGGACTTCTAATTTTAGTCTTCCGAACGGACGAACGTAACCCTCTGTTTGATGTTCTCGCACTGCCAACCAATTATTGGGAAGATTAATGAAGGAACACTCTCGTCTCGCACTGAAAAGACTCTCCGAGAATAGCGTGTAATGATCTTAGAACTTGCTAATCATTCGAAGAAACTAACTGATACATTTAGACTACATAACTTTTCATGCTATTTTTAGACCCTTTTACACAAAAATTTCATTTATTTAATGTTTGCTCTTCTCTTGAAACTCATCTTATATCAAAAATAGATAATTACTATTGTTATACTGCCCCAATTTTTTTGACATTATGACAGCTGTCATTATTAGACAGATGAATGTAGAATTAAAAAATCTGTGTGCCACTAACAAGCAGACTTTGCGGATCATTCATTCTATAGAAGTGAAGGAATGCAATTCGAAGCAGCTAATGATCATTCGGTGGACCCTTTAATTAAGTCTCTTCATTGTGGATCGAAAAATGCGCGCGTGTGGATTTGCTTTTCGATTTTTTTTAAACGAACCAATTTATCGGTTTTGAGTCTGCGGTAGGCTGAAAATTAGCCCAATCACTGGGGCTGCGCCCTCCGCCTCCTTCTCCCCTCGAGAATTGAAAAAAAAAACTAAATAAATATTGGACCGAACTTGACCAGCAGACTAATTGATATATCAAACGGTGACTGGACAATTTTTTTTCATTCAGGTGGGCTTTAATTACACGCGGGACCACCGAAAATCATCCCGGTAGTTGGATTGGTAAACAACTTTGTTAGCGGATCAAAGAGGGTGAAGATGAAAAGATGTAATTGATGGTTGTTTTTTGTTTTGTTTGCATGATTATTACTGTTTTATTTAGTTCGCTTTACGACGATGGGAATTGATTCGTAGGTAGAAGTAAGAACGGGTCTTGTTAAATAGATATTGTTTGAACCATTAGAGGTGCCGGTAATGAGCTTGTGGTGTGTCTGCAAGAGAGTATCGGAGTTTACCAGAGGAGTTACCAGTTACGAAGCTCTCCGCATGGAAAATCTATTTTCCGTTGTGGGAATTCAATCGCGGACGGTCGGATTTGACCTGTAGGCCTCCTCTTAAGGCTCAAAACGCCCGACGGACTGTGTAATTTCTTGCGGTGTGCGCTGGTAGTTCGAGTTAAGCGGTGCAAGTAGTGTGTAATAAGTAATAATAAGTAAACACGATCAATCTTAGTCATGGTCTTTAGTTCGGTACTAGGTATGCATGTGTTGGTAACAGTGTATACACATGCATTCGGATGGGATATGAGTATAAGTATTTGTATGTATATATATGTTTGTGTTTGTATGCGAACCGGGTCAGTTGGGTTCAGCTCAGCTCAGCTCACTGGGACGAGAACGGAACCGGGTCAATGTAAATCATATTATGAGAAAAAGAGAGTGAGGGGAATGCGAGAAACGACGAATGCGAAGGGTGAGAATGACCCCGCGATGAATTAATGAACGATTTTGAACGCAGTCGGGGACTCCTCCGCATCATTGATTTATACCGGAGCGCCGTGTAAATGGCCAAATTTATATGATACGTCGGATGTATCATTTTTCAGTGTGCACAGCTCTTCCATCTCTATTCACGAATGCGCGCGTTAACCTCTGACCGCTTGCCGTTGCTTGCCATTATTCCATTGAAATCTATTCCGGACGGTTTAATTGCGCTATTAATTAAACTACCGAATAACGTATGCGCATAAATCCTATTGGAATGCTCACTAAGTATGTTAGTTTAGAAAGGGTTCTCATTTATTAAAAAATTACGAAATTAGGAACCTTATATAATAGGTGATCTTCTACTTGGTGGTCCTTCAATCGTTTCAACTTATATAACAAGTACAGCAATACCTCTCATAATGCGGATAATACATTCAACCAAAATTCCGGATTGTTTCATACCGGACTAATCGAGGAACAATACATCTACGATTTTTAACTACTTAATGAAAGAAGTCGTGCAATTAAAAGACAAATGTTTACGTATATAATTAATAAGTTTTACTTTTCATTTACATTATGGATATTTTGCATATTAAACATAACATATTTAATTCGGACTTTTTAAAATTTTGCAGTTTTTAAATACTTTAAATCCTTCAATCGTTTCAACTTATATAACAAGTACAGCAATACCTCTCATAGTGCGGCTAATACATTCGACCAATATTCCGGATTGTTTCATACCGGACTAATCGAGGAACAATACAAACATCTACGATTTTTAACTACTTACTGAAAGAAGTCGTGCAATTAAAAGACAAATGTTTACGTATATAATTACTAAGTTTTATTTTTCATTTACATTATGGATATTTTGCAGATTAAACATAACATATTTAATTTGGACTTTTTAAAATTTTGCAGTTTTTAAATATTATATAATTTCACTGTTTTCTACTGTTCATAAGATAATATTTAGAAATTACTGCTTTAGAACTTTTCATTTGATGTACTCATAGAATTATTCCTTAATACATCCCTGCTTGTATTGGTAGAAGTTGTGTTATTCCTAAAATTGGGAAATGACAGCTGTCACCTTATGTCAAAACGAAATACACTTAGCATTTAGGTCGCAGAACAACTACAAACAAATATGTAAAAACGCTGTTATATAAGATCATAGAGTATTTTTACATATATTTTTGTTGTAATTTGTTAATTTAGTTTTCTAATATAAAAAATCCATAATTCCAACTTTTTTGACTTTTTTTATTTTTCCATGGTGAAAATTAGTTGGTGTTAATTAAAGTAGTTCTCTTCAGTGGATTGAGTTACATTATTAGAAATCGTTTCCTCATTTTTTTTTCTATCTACCAAAATAATGACAATACCATAATTATAGTATCATAACATCTGTCAAGCTTTTGTTTGACAGTTATGACGCCATCACTGAAACTATTTGTACGTTTGTTAAGATACTGTTTTTTATGGTGTTAATTACATATTTTTATAGTGATAGAAAATAGGGATTTGTATCATTATTGGTAAATTTCTATAGTAATTTCTCAAATATTATAATAGAAAAGATAAAATAAACATAAAAATATCCGAATTGTAGCAAAACAACGTCTGTCAATATGTGAGGTTTCGTTTGACAGTTGAGGCGCCATCTACGAAAATGATTCGCAATTATATTTTAGGTTTGGCGATAATAATAAAAAATCAGAGACTTTACGTTGACGCGTAAATCAGTTGGTATTAAGGTAGTGCTGTCATTGGTTTTGATTGTTGCAAGGGGATGATTTGTGGTGGTGCGATAACGACAATAAATATATTTCTCCTCGTCTCGGATTTTATTTTCGGGTTGGCGCATCGGCCGGAGTCTCGTAAAAACGGCCTTATTGCGGCGATTCCGGATTTTATTGGTTAGTAAAACCCACCGCTCGATTATCGCATATATATGTATTTGTTTGTATATATATATGTACATATGTATGTATATATATATACACACACCTGTGCCGAGGCTATCTCTCAGGTGGAGTGACTGAGGATGTGTGTAATATATACATATAGGTGTGTTTATGTGTATGAATATAAAGTGTAATGGAGACCTTTAGCTTTAGTGGCGGAGGCGATAAACGGGCCGAAGTGTCGACCACACGCGAGATACACATCGAGGAGGAATAAAAAGGACGCGGAGGAAGATGGAAAGAAGGATCGGCCACCGGGAGTTCCACGCGGAGAAGAAATCACTTCCGTAACTGAAAACTTCCCTTATGATCTATCTATACTATATTGGCTTGTCGATGAAAGAGCGAGAATAACACTATGAGGGCCCCTCTTTAAATGGCACCGCGGGGTCGCGCAGCGTGCGTTAATTCGCCGTGTAAACCAAAGACCCACCCCCCGCTCGCACCTAATTAATGGCCCTTTTACCCTCCAGATGAAGAAGAACAAGATGAAGATGATGACTACAGCATCCCTACTCGGATGGATGGATTGCTGAAGGATACTCACCAAACAAACACCAATTAAAGTGCGCCGATAAATTGCGGCGCCGGTCCGTGTTTGTAGTATACACGTCCTCGTCCTATCCCCGACCATCCTTCAGGCCCAAATCGAAAGTGACAACGGACACAACAAACCTATCCCATACGGGTGGCCAACTCTCAATCACCCGACACCGTCGAGATAACGATTTACACGGACACGAGAAATTAAGACTTAACGGAGACGAGGTCCAGCCAATAAAAACAAAAATTAAAAGGGAGAATGAAACGGCCGTGAGGTCAACGCAAGCCATATATTTTACACCGTCTCCCAATGAAGAAGAAGAAGATGATGAAGAAAGAAAACCAATCCGAAAAGTTCCCAAAACACTTTGTCCTAACTCGGATTCATTGATGGATAGATATGCATTAGACCCACAGAAATTTGTTTGATACTTAATCTGAATCGTTTGTTGCACTATGAAAAGGTTTTCTTAGATACACCTGATCTTTCTTCATTAGTAACATGAACTACTTCTCAATCTTAATCACTCAGGTTTCTACAATGTAAATTATTTAATTTCTTCAATTTCACTACTAGTTTCATTCTAATATAATTTAATGACAACTAACATTTTTCTATTACTACAATTTTCATCAAAATAATTAGTAAAATCTTTAAGTATATATTTTCTCATTGATGTCAAATTTCAGAAGTCAATCTAACTGATAAAAATAATTAGTTCAAAAAATTTCATAAAATATGTAAATTTTCTTAATGTCTATATTAAATTTAAATAATCTTCATTACTACTAATTATAAAATTGTATCTTAGATATTTGCTTATAACATTATACACGTTTCATTTCCAAGTACTTTTATTTAAATATATTCTAGCTTCCTCATGTTACAATATAAAACATTTCTCCAACATTTTTTCCTTACATATTTGACAGCTGTCAAATTGTTTATAACATAAAGTTGATGCTTTGACGTAATTTGACAGCTGTCACTTTATGACCCATTAAGCAATTAACACGATCATAAGTTGATGAACGATGTTAAATGATGTATCAAATCTAAAAACTTTACAAAGTCTTGTCAAAATTAATTTTAAGCTATGAATCATATTTCAAAACTTATATTTTTTAAATGAAGTATAAATATGTTGACACTATGACGTAAGTTGACAGCTGTCATTTTGCAATTAAAATCTATCTAGTAAAAGTTCTATTTAAGCTATGATTCATATTGCAAAACTATTTTTTTTAATGGTCTATAAATATGTTAATACTGTAAATACTTCTATAATGCAATGTTTTTGTATTAAATCAATATTAAACCATATTAAACTTGTTTGATTTCATAGGTGTCACAAAGATTCTATTTTTCTTAATCATTTCTACATCTTTTGAAGTATAAATATGTGAGTAATATATTATGTTTTTTAATTGAAACTATTTTTTGATTTTGTAGGTGAAACAATACCTGGATATAAATCTTTGCAACAAAAAAATGCAGTCATCAAGGGTCCTTTCCGTTTAATTACCATCTGTTACATAATACTAATATCTACCTCCCCACTGGTTCCCAGAAAGCAGAGACTTGAAAATTCACAAAGAAAATATTCATAAATATCAAAGAAAAAAATCTAAAATTACAAATGGCCAAAATAAAGATAAATTATTAAAAACGCTTCGTGGAAGTACGAGAGAAGGGGTTTAATGGAGGGTTCCAAGATACGGAATAGAAAGAGGAGGAAAAAATAAAAGGGTACCTCATTATAAATTACAGTGTTTTGAGCTACCGTGAGTTACAAGGTGTCCGCTTTCCGACGTCTCCGTGTCCCATCCCATCATCATTATGATGTGAATGGAGCCGCCCCCCCGTCAAGTGTCACCGTAATAAATATCTGTGGTTTCCCCGGACTCGGATATCAAAGTCTGCAATCGGTGCCAACGGTAGCCAAAATGGCACTCTCGGATGTCCCCAGCCACCCACGATCCTGACAAGACTGGTGGCTGTCCGAAACAACTGTCAAATAAATTTCACTCTCTGTGGGTCATGCGATACAACACAGTAATACTGTTGTTTTTTTTTCTTTTGTTTTGTTTTTTTTTCTGTTGTGTACAATTTACGGTGGAAGCCACCCAAGGAAACCTAACTTCGTCCTTCCTCACAGTGATAAAAACTTCTTCCTCAAATGTAACAAAAAAAACAAAAGGAACAAATACCAATTGAGAAGAACGCGAAATCTCTTCAAGATCATCGTAAAGATCTGGATGAAATGTTCGCCCAGACTAATAAAGAATTGAGGGAAACGTGGGACAACACTTAGGCTTCTCATCTCGTCTCACCGTTTTTGGCCTAGTGAATTATCGGCGTCGTAAAACGAATCCATTTTCGTATGTATACATCATCTTAATCGGAGAGAACGAAGAGTAGAACCATTTTATTGGCTTCCTAATTTTTAATAGCCACGGGATTTATTTATTTTTTTATAACATCGATACATTATTTATTAATCTTGATTCTTTGTAAACCAATTAAAGTATTATTTATTACTATCGCGTTCCATTTTAATTCCATTATAAATTATATAATCTCTGTTTTTATATGGTTAGTCTTAATCTCATCACAAAGTACTTTTTTTTAATTAGCACAATTCTTAATCAATAAAAAAGTCTTAACATTGGTTTTACATCAAATAGTATATTATCTATATCTACGTTTTACGTTTTTAATGGGTTGCAAAATGACAGCTGTCACTTTACGTCAAAGCGTGTATGTTAATGAGTGATTTTAAATGATTTTTTGAATTTCAATAAAAAAATATATTTGCAATTAGAAAATGTTAATATATGGACATACTTGTATATTTTGTACAATTGATACAAAATCAAAAAAAATATTTTGAAAATTTTATTTAATTATGGAATAAAATCAATGTTTATTTTCAAAGATCAAAATATTTCAATACTTTGTTTTTGAAAATTTTTCCTTAGAATATAAATTTATTGTTAATTATGTATGATAATTAAAAAAATGATTTAATTAGATATTAAACTTGAATTAAGTATAGACGTGTTGATTTATGTTCTATATAAAAATAAACTACAAAGATCAATGAATTTCGGTAGTTTGTTGTTGAAGAGGTTTTCTAAAGAAGAAAGAACAGTTTTGTTGTTGGTGAGAATTTCTAAGTGCATGGACATTTGCAGACTGACCAAACGAAAACCGCATCCATACACATCAACACCGTTTTTTCCATGAACCTGATTTATGTCCTTTCTGGATTCGAATCAATTCTCCCATGAAATCCGCCTCTCCATTTCACATTTCTTCATTCTTTCCTTTTTTTATATATATATCTACACACATATTCTTATGATTATCATTTCTTTTTTTTGTGCACTTCAGCCGATATAAAAGATTCTTTCCATTTAAGAGAGTTATGATTTTCCGATTTCTTTCATATCTTTTATTCTTCGTGAAAGGCGATCCCATATCTCTCTCACCTCTAGCGCGGTTGGTGGAGGTTGTGCAAAAAAAGAAAATAACAATATTTCCCGTCTCCTTCTTTCCCTTTGCGTGTGTGTAAATGTCCGTGTAAAAAGGGGACGCGAAACAATGAGAGTCGACCTCTTTGGTGTGCCTTTTCTCTCTCTCTCTCTTTTTTGCTCTTGCATCTGTTGTTTCTTGCTCTCTTCCTCTCGGATGAATGGGCACATTTCATCCGACTGAAACAGTGAAACGCGCTCAGGGAAGTCTCGATGTCGAAGTCCATTACGGGCCCATTGTGGGCCGGACGGTCAGCTCTAAATGGGCCGCATTGTTATTGATTTAGTCTCGTATTTGATTATGTGATTACCCGTGGCAGGTGTTCGGTGGAACCAAGGGAGATGAAGAAGAAGAAGGAAGAAGAGGAGATTGAGGAAAACAACAAGAAGAAGACGGTGATGATGATGATGATGATGGCTACGACGATTCTAGATATGGTCTGGGTGGCAGAGAAGGAGATGAAGAGTTGTAAAGAGAAACAGAGAGAGATTGGATTGAAGAAAGATGAGGATATTGACGGGGTGGCCCCTAAAAACCTCGGTGATTGATTAAAATTCCGTACGGCTCATTGTGTCTTAGGCACCGGCCATTGTTGAACATAGGTGTTAACTCCGCGGAGCTGTCATTAATTCCTTCGAAAACCGCCGTCCCGACGTCCCGGTGGAATCGGATTTATCATCATCGCACCGCGGATAAACATCGATTCATTACGAATCCAACGCGTTTCCCCAAAATCAATCATCTCTCTCCATCGGTCACTTCACCAATTATTATCATTATTCACATTTAACATACTGCATCTCCTTTTTGGTACATATCACAATTTATTGATGTGAAGAACTGCTGGAGATCTGCGTGATAAATATCGAAAGTAAAAAATTGAAAGAAAACTACTAAAGAATACGTAATAAATACACTTTTAATTTGATTACTGTACCATTAATAATTATAAGAATCTTACTGTTTCCAATAAAATTATTATGAAAATTAAAAACTTTTTGGCTTTACAACATATTTTCTTATGGTTTTCGTTGAAATTTCACAATAATTTTTGTTATTAAAATATAAAAAGTAAATGAAACACAAAAGTAAGAAACAATGTTGTCACAGTGAAATAAACAACAATTTTTAATACAATTTCATGTTTTATAAAGGAAGATATCAAAGTTCTTCAAATCCAATCAAAACTTTTTATTAATATGAAAATTAAACAAAATATTGAATTTTGCAAAACAATAAAAAGTTCTAGTAAACAAACAAATTTCGAACAAATATTTTAAATAAAAAGAAAATTGGAATTGATTAGATTAGTGTAATTATAGATTAAAATAATACAGAAAGAAGTTAAGTACTTAATAAACAATTAAAATAATAATTAGTAACAGAAAATATTGACAAAAATTGTTTAAAAATCAAATTTTTTTTTTGCTTATTCTGGTAAATAAATTAAAATTTTTATATTTAAAGAATATCATGTTTTTAATAGTAATTAAGAATTTAATTTAATTAGATTTGTAACATTTATCTTGAATTACATTTGTACAAAAAAAATCTTGTAAAAGTAATAAAAACTGTACTTTAATTAGTGTAAAATTTGTTAAAACGATTCAAGAAAATACAAGCAAAAACCTATTAAGTATAAACAAAGTGAATGATGTTTAAAAAAAACAATTTTTGTAATAATTTAAAGGAAATAATAGAGAAGTCCATGAAATGAATTCCATATGTCAATTATTCATGTGTCAAATGATCGATGTAGAGACAAAAGAGCGTTGGTAACGGTAACGTGAAGAAGTGGTGAAAAGTGAATTCGATTATATTTTTGGCTTTATAACATATTTTCTTAGGGTTTTCGTTGAAATTTCACAATAATTTTTGTTATTAAAATATGAAATGTAAATGAAACACAAAAGTAATAAATAAGAAACAATGTTGTCCCAGTGAAATAAACAACAATTTTTAATACAATTTCATGTTTTATACAGGAATATATAATAAATTCTTCAAATCCAATCAAAACTTTTTATTAATATGAAAATTAAACAAAATATTGAATTTTGCAAAACAATAAAGAGTTCTAGTAATCGAAAATTTCGAACAAATATTTTAAATAAAAAAGAATTTGGAATTGATTAGATTAGTTGATTCTAGATTAAAATAATACAGAAAGAAGTTAAATACTTAATAAACAATTAAAATTATATAATAATTAGTAACAGAAAATATTGACAAAAGTTCTTTGAAAATCAATTTTTTTTTTACTTTTTCTGGTAAATTTTTATATTTAAAAAAAACATTTTTTTCACTAGTAGTTAAGAATTATTTAATCAGATTTATAACATTTATCTTGAATTACATTTGGAATTTGGAATTGATTAGATTAGTGTAATTCTAGATTAAAATAATACAGAAAGAAGTTAAGTACTTTATAATTAATTAAAGTAATAATTAGTAACAGAAAATATTGACAAAAATTGTTTGAAAATCATTTTTTTTTCTGGTAAATAAATTAAATTTTTTATATTTAAAGAATATCATTTTGTTAACAGTAATTAAGAATTATTTAATGAGACAAAGTTTTAAATAGTTAATTGCAATTAATTTTAATTTATTTGTAACATATTTATCTTGAATTTTATTTGTACAGAAAAATCTTGTAAAAATAATAAAAGAACTAAATGAAAATAAAAATTGTACTTCTATTAGTAAAAAAATTATTAAAACGATTCAAGAAAATACAAGCAAAAACCTATTACGTATAAACAAAGTGAATTATGTTAAGAAAAAACAATTTTTCGTAATAATTTAATGAAATAATAGAGAAGTCCATGAAATGAATTCCATATGTCAATTATTCATGTGTCAAATGATCGATGTAGAGACAAAAGAGCGTTGGTAACGGTAACGCGAAGAAGTGGTGAAATGTGAATTCGATTATATCCAAGAGACATTAGCATACCAATAGAAAATGAAGAATGCTGTAAAGCGGTGAGATTATTATGATGGAAGAATATGTTAAAAAGGTATTGATTCGATATTGATTTTTGGGTTGAGACAATCGAAAGCTTGTGTCAGTGTATGCGTGAGTGTGTGTGTGGATGAGGGCATTGTCGAAAGATTTGTATCTTGGGTCTGTGTCGAAACGTGGTTGAATATTGAAAATAAAATGGAAAAAAAAAAGTTGCCGCCGCCGCAGCCGCCGCCGGATGCGTGGGTGGACAATGCAAGGCGCGATGGTCACGAATCTCGTCCGTCCCATTATCGCATTACACTTTTATTCATTTATTTCTTGCGATCGGAGCCGACGAAATAAGAAAAGATGAAGTGATGAAGAGAGAGAGATGTGAGATGTGTGCAGTAAGGAAAAGGTGAAAGAGAGAGAGAAGAGGAAGAAGAAGCATCGACTCTTCATCTCGCGCAAATGAAAGTGAAACGTTATTAATGTTTGATGAGTTTTATGGCATTTAACCGGAGACGCTTTTAATCTCCGATAGTTATTACATTTACCATACCGTACCATATTTCTGTTTTTTTTTTGTACCTTCTTCGTCCGTTCAACTATTCCTCTTGCTCCTCTCTCTCTCTATCTATGTTTCTCTTGCAAAGGAGCGAAGTGGAACGCGAAGACCGCATCTTCTTCATGCAGAGAGGAAGACGCACATAAATAAATACCGTGCACTACTGGTATTTCGAGTCGACAATAAATTATGCTTCTTTTCCGCTGTATATTCCATTTACAGCGCGAACAATAAATCTATTAATCATGTAATTACCAACTTATTACACGCACGATCCGATCTCCCGGAGATGCCGAGAGGATGCCCCGACTTGGGGAGGTCCTTCGAGTATCCTTCGACACTCTCTCTCATTCTCAATCTCAATGCTCTTGCTCTTTCGCACTTTACTCTTCATTTGTAAATGTTTTTGTTTTGTAAAGTGGAATGGTTGGATGTGGATGGAAAACACACGATCGTTAAACTCCAGAAACTGAGGCGGACACGAAAAAACCTTCAATATCAAAACCGTTTCGAAAGGTTAAGCTCACTCCAGTTCCACGCGTTTGCTAATTGCGCATTCCGACCACTTAGCAAATATCAATCATAAACGAGGGGGATTATTATTAAAACGATCGCCTTTCCAATATTTCATTATGCACAAGGTGCTCGCTGTGAGAAAGAGAGGCCTTCCCTTTGGCAAACCGATAGTAAACGAAGATTTCAACAACTTTTTTTTCTTTCATTTTATGAAATACGAGGATTTATCGACAAGTTCTCACAGCTTTTTTTTGTACTAAGTTTATATAAATATAATTCTACAATTGTTAAGATTTATTCCTTCATTCTTATTTCATAGAATGAATTAATTGACAAAATGTATATAAAAATGTTCAATATGTATTTTATGAAATAAGAGATAGGCCTTCCCTTTAGCAAACCGATAGTAAACGAAGATTTCAACAACTTTTTTTTCTTTCATTTCATGAAATACGAGGATTTATCGACAAGTTCTCACAGCTTTTTGGTACTAAGTTTATATTAATATAATTCTACAATTGTTAAGATTTATTCCTTCATTCTTATTTCATAGAAAGGATTAATTAACAAAATTTATGTACAAATTTTCTATATTTATTTTATGAAATAATAAGAAGATTTCATATCATTTTCTAATATTTATTATATAATGATGATGCAAATTCTTGGACAATTATCCAATAAACGTTCAACATAAAGAAGTGTTAAAGAAATGTTATATAACTTTAAAATTTATATAAATAAATGACTTTGAAAATTGAAAAATGTTGATGACAATAGTTTATAATTAATTTTTGAAACAAATTTCAACTTTTTTTTTTGTACTAAGTTTATATTAATATAATTCTACAATTGTTAAGATTTATTCCTTCATTCTTATTTCATAGAAAGGATTAATTAACAAAATGAATGTAAAAATGCTTTGGCAAATCGACAACTTTTTTTTATACAAAATTGACAAAATGTATGTACAAATTTTGAATATTTATTTTATGAAATAAGAAGAAGATTTCCTATCATTTTCTTAATATTTATTATATAATGAGTTTGTACTACAAAGATGATGCAAATTCTTGGACAATTATCCAATAAACGATCAATATAAAGAAGTGTTAAAGAAATGTTATATAACTTTAAAATTTATATAAATAAATGCCTTTGAAAATTGACTAAATTTATGTACAAATTTTCAATATTTATTTTATGAAATAATAACATAGCATTTTTATAATAAAATAACTCCAATTACATTCGCCAAAAAGTACAGTTGCTTAACTTTCGTGTACATCTCTTATTGCATTTATGAGAAACGTCATAAATCGTTGAAGAAACTCGCATTGGATTTGGACTGTTCTCGGTATAAGCCATTAAACCGAAACTCAAGCAATCCCCATTTTATTGTTGTCCGTCGATGCGCGAGTTTGCAGATCTTGTAAAGTGGCTCAAATGTCCGCCGTGTGTGAGTGTGTACGTCCGTTTTTTTGTTGTTGTTGTTGTTAATTTTATATTTAGGTCCTTGCTTCTTTTATAGGATGTGATAAGGAATTTTGGGTGTCCTCTCCAGTTCACCATCATCGTTCCATCCACCATCACCAACCATCACGGCGTGTCTTATTTTTTGGTTGCAAATTTTTATACGGCTGTAAAAATAATGCGTTTCGTGTCCGGAGAACCATAAAAGGAGTTATACGGCCAATTTGGCAGTCGTCGAGGAATTCGAAAAACGTTCAAAGCGAAAAAATGAAAACGAGTAGAAGAAAACAGCGACAAATCCGAAGAACCACAAAATAAAACTGTTAATGGATGGATAAAAAAAATAAAATAAAGGGTGGGAAAAAAAAGTGGGGTGGTCGCTCGGAATTGGCGAATTTATTATTATATGCATTGCGCTGAATGCGAAGCGCGACTAAAACGTGGCACTTAAAGTCGCATTAAAAGTGGTTCGTGGAAAACGTTGCGCCGTTTTGACCGCACTTGTCAATACGAACGTAAATCAAACGAAATCCGTTCCACAACCAACGCCAAACCACAACAGAAGAAGAAGAAAAAAAGGAATAACAGGAATGTAAAGAGACTACAGAGAGACACCAGCAAATGTCCCAAATAGAAGGACAAACTATTATTACCTCCCATGAAGTGTTTTGAACCTTACTAAAAAAAAAACATTCCATTTCTTGGACGGAGAGAGTACATTATTTGGCACACGATTTCCCTTCTTTCCATGCACTTCTTTTTTTTATTTGTACGTGTTTCCTTCTCTTAACATGACAACAAATTAACCCAAGGTTCTTCCCGGAGATCCGAGATAAACATGTCAATTCCAGAAATTCCTCTTCTTTTCGATGCAGGCGATCCGATTATCTCGATTCTGACAATAATTGTTCCACACAAAAAAATATATCTATAATGAAAAGAAAACACTTAAAGTCTTATGTCCAATTGACACCGAACTCCTACCTCGACCTAAGATGCTAGTCTTTTGTATTCTGATTCGAAAACCTGAACAATCGCTTTTCTTTCATTGTAAATAAATTAGATAAGTACATTTACGGTAATTTCCTATCATTTTCTTAATATTTATTATATAATTATATAATTTGTATTACAAAGATGATGCAAATTCTTGGACAATTATCCAATAAACGATCAATATAAAGAAATGTTATATAACTTTAAAATTTATATAAATAAATGACTTTGAAAATTGAAAAATATTGATGAAAATAGTTTATAATTAATTTTTGAAACAAATTTCATCGTTTGTTAGTAGATTATAGTAGTAGAGATAATGAACAAGAAACTAGTTATTTAATTTATGATCAGTAGATAAAACAGTTAATATATGCAATACATCCAGCAAAAAGGAAGACCGCAAAACGCGTGGCATATGCAAATGAAATTGCCATTCAATGAGACATCTATTAAAATAAAATTGAATTAAATTCACATTCATTCAAATTTAATGAATTTCCAACATATTTATATTGTACTGTCTTCATAATTTCAATTAAACATATTTATTTCATTGTAAAATAATTTTACTACGTATTTTGTAAAACGCTTTAATTTCATTACTAAAAATACTTTGTTTAGTTCAATTCAATTTTGACAGTTCCATATTGTCATCCTTTTAGTTGCTATGAATGTCAAAATGATGTCAAATATATAACAGTGCACTAGTTTTATTAATATAAAAAATGTAAGTTTCAAGTATCTTAATTCTTAACCGAGAAACGACGATCTTTTTATGTCTTCTCATTTTCTTAAATTAACCAAAGCTTGCAAATCATCGAATAAATCTTACTTTTCCAACTTGCTTTCCAACAAAAATGTAAGTTTTTCTGTTTAACTAAACATTTCAATCTTCTTTCTTAATTCTTAATAGAGAAATGACTATTGTTCAATGTCTTCACATTTTCTTAAATCAACCATAGTTTGCAAATCATCAAATGATCAAATTAAAGACGAAAGACTTACCTTTCCAACGAGCACATTGACAGCTCCATGCTATCATCCATTTGTTTGCTATGAATGTCAAAATGCTGTCAAATATATAAAAGTGCACTTTTCTTACGTTTTATTAATACAAAAAATGAAAGTCTTTTAATTCTTAACAGAAAAACGATGATTATTCAATGTCTCTAATCAACCCATAGTTTTCAAATCATCAAATAATCAAATTACAGATGAAAGTCTTACCTTTCCAACGAGCACATTGACAGGTCCATGCTGTCATCCGTTTGTTTGCTATGAATGTCAAAATGCTGTCAAATGTTTGAAAGTGCACTAGTCTTACGTTTTATTAATACAAAAATTGTAAGTTTTTTTCTTTAACTGAACATTTCAATCAACTCTCTTAATTCTTAATAGAGAAATGACTATTGTTCAATGTCTTCAAATTTTCTTAAATCAACCATAGTTTGCAAATCATTAAATGATCAAATTAAAGACGAAAAACTTAACTTTCCAACGAGAATATTGACAGGTCCATGTTGTCATCCATTTGCTTACTATGAATGTCAAAATGTTGTCAAATGTGTGAAAGTGCACTTTTTTAAAGTTTTATTGATACAAAAAATGTAAGTTTTCTTCAATAAATAATATAATTTTGTAACTAAATTTGGAACCAAAATGTTAATTCTTTGTGTTTTATTATAGATTTATATTCTTATTATATGAAATATATACTGAAGTGATTTTAGATGTATATAAATAATTGTGGGATATTATCGAATTATCCACACTATTCGAGGTATTGTTGTATAATGAAACGAATATATGTACATTTTCCAAGTCGTTTACATTCCTGTAATCGATCTTTTCTTTGTTACAAATAAACTGTATAATTGAAGGAAAAATCCTTGCACTTATGTCATTTCCATCAATGCCAAAGCAAACATGGAAATATGTCTATTGAATACGGAACGGAGCGAACGCAATCATAAATAAATCCTCTGAGATTGTAATCTCGACGGTTACCACAATCGCAGGCAGCAACAATGTGCTACAAATTACATTACATTAGATTTTATTGCGAAACCAGAGTCGTTAACGAAATTAAATATTTATATATTCTTGAAATCCGAATCCAAACATGGACTTGCATTATCGGTTTTTAGTTGCTTACGCAACGAATGCGCGTGATCTCTGAGGAGAGTGAGAGAACACAAAAAAAATATGCGAAGAACGTTGATGTTGATGATGGTAAACGAATCGCCGATTGTAAGGTCTTCATCCTATGGGAAGAGAGACTCGTACGTTCCTGGAAAATGCAGCAGTCTGAAGATGTATTTCTCCATTGTTTTTCCCACCCATCTCTTCTGTAATTTTTTTTGTTGTTGTTAGGATGAATGCAAACACGTTGCGTTTGTTCTGTAACGTAAATTATGATTTGCTGTAATTGCTTATAACGGAGTGTTGCAGTCGGTGGGCGCACTTAACAATGATGTGGATCGGGATAATCCTTATGCGAAACGCGTAATCGGTTAACACTCTTTCGATTGCGCAGTAAAATTAATGGACTTAGTTCCGGTTCTTTTCCTTTCTGCTAGTTTAAAATACAGTTAAAGTGTTCATCTCCATCCACCAACGCAAATAAACATGTAACATATCCATTTGTTGTTTTGTTTCAATCATGTTTATCTTTAGTTTCTTAGCAACAACTAAATTATAATCAATTAACAAATCAACATTATTGTCAATTATAGACTCTTTGGAAAACAAGAAGTGTTTATAACTAAGAGCAAAGCTGGAAGTCAGAATAATTATATTGTTTGATAAATGTATTAAGAAAGTAGAATTTATATTTTATAAAATTAATATATTTTGGATTAATTTTGTTAACTTGTTATATAGAAAATTCTAATTAACCAAATGTAAATAAATTCTCCAAAATGATTGGTATGTAAAACTTTAAAAAAAAGTTGAAATTTCTAGTAAAAAGTAAAAAAAAACTACAAATATTATATTTTCTAGAAAAAATATTTGCAATAAACTATATTTACTTAATGCACTTTCTTATATAATCAATGTATTTTTTATAATCCTTTCGAAGATAAGAAGTGTATATAAATGGGTCTATATCGCAAGCCCGACAACCGAAAGACCGTCTATTAAAATCCCGACTGTATCGAAATCCCGACGTTGAAAATCCCGACTGTATTAAAGTCCCGACGCTTGAAATCCCAACTATGTCAAAATGCCGACTACCATAATCCCGACAATTAAAATCCCGACTATATCGAAATCCCGACTGCCATAAAAATGTTATTGTAGAAATTTATTTTTGATATATTCGGGATTATCAGGATTATGGTAGTCGGGATTTTGACAACCAGTCGGGCTTGCGATTGCCACCGTATATAAATATATATAGAGTAAAAGTTAAATGAATTATATTGTATGATAATGGTATTAAGAATATTTGCACAAAAGTCTTTAGCAGACGATTAAATTTTCTAAAAAAAAAATGAGAAAAGTTACCTACTTTTTCTTTTCTTAAATATGAACAAAAGGTTGTAGTGAAAATAGGGTCGTAATCTAATTATAGATAATTCTGTCCTGTTTTCGGTGTTCGCTTTCTGTGGGTTTAGGTAAATTTCCATTTGAAAAGGTAATATTTACGTGTTAATGGTTTTGTTGGTTTCTGTTACACGAGAGGAAGGCGAAAAAGAAGGACGAGATCGAGGAGGGAAGAAAGAATGGGAATAATAATAAGAAGAAAAGGACTCTGCGGAGAGACGGAGGAGACTCCGATCCGCCCATCCCGAAAACATCGACAATGACATTAAAACGTAAGTCACTTAACTCATATATACTTAAAAATACATATCCATGGGGACTACTACCTGTGCGTGTGACTGAGAATCCACTTTTGTCCTTGCGATGCTACCGAAACTTCTGTGAAATGAAATGTGTCAGGAGATGAAAGAGAATGAGAAGAGGAGGAGGACAACGTAGACGACGAAGATGAGGATTTGTTCGGGCGTTAGGCCAAGCCGACGTCCATCCCATGTCACCCAACAATGGGATATGAATCCAATTAAACGATTTCGAAAGAAAATGGGCAACCTTTCACACACACACTCGTGTGTGGAAGATACACTTGCTATTCGCAATCTTTGATTCCGATCCGACTTACCACCCCCTCGGAGCGATTAAATCGTCCCACCGAAGATTATAACGCGTTACAGGTTTTTCTTTTCTCTCTCCTTGTTATTCAAATGCTAATCTCACACACGCCAACCCTGACTGAGGTATTTTGACGTTCGTCCACCGTGCAATGATTACGTACGTACACAAAGAGGAGTCGGAGACGCAGGATCTTCGCTTCTCAAACATTTTGACAATGCTCGCTTTGTCCACTTATCGGATCAAATCGTAATCTCCGACTTACCTCAACTGCTTCTTGCTAGTAGTGTCACAGTTTAAAGCCCGAATGTTACTGTTTAAAGCGATTTACTTAACTGATACATCTGTCAAATATGTCTATAATTACATGTTAACAAAAAAAATATTAATCAAGACTGTATGAGATTTGTAATTATGTTTTATGGATACGTACATTGGGTAAATCTGGATATTAGTACTTTTGATAGAAATGTATATCTTTATGTTATTGACACATCTGTCAAATCAGCTAATAATTATATAAAAACGTTCCAAATATGTATCATATTAATATTGAGACCAATTATGTTTTATGTACGTATCATCGGACTTCAAGATAAGAAATAGAGTTTGGTACTCCTGACAGAAATCTATGTCTCTATATTAGGAGTTTAATTTATTGACACATCTGTCAAATCTGTCAATAACAAAAAAATATTAATCAAAACTATATGAGATTTATAATATACATTAGGCGTAATAAATGTAAATTAATTAATTTAAACCAATTATGTTTTATAACGTACATAGAGTAAATCTGGAAAATAGTACTTTTGATTGAAATCTATATCTTTATGTTATTGACACATCTGTCAAATTAGTTAATAATTAGATGTTAACGTGCCAAATATGTATCATATAAGTATTGACACTGATTATGTTTTATGTACGTATCATCGAATTACAAGATAAGAACTAGAATTTCGTACTCCTGGCAGAAATGTATGTATCTATATTAGGAATTTCATTTATTGACATATCTGTCAAATCTGTCAATAATTATATGTTAATCTACCAAAAAACTACTATTAAATGAAAAAATCTTATATAAAACTGCATATGTTTCATATACGTATTGAAACTAATTATGTTTAATGTACGTATCATCGAACTAGAAGATAACAAATAGAAATTGGCATAAATGTCCCTATATTACTATGTATTTAATTTATTGACACATCTGTCAAATCTGTCAATAAATATATGTTAACACAAAAATATTAATCAAGACTATATGAGATTTGTAAATATGTTTTATGGATACGTACATCGGGGAAATCTGGATATTAGTACTTTTTATAGAAATGTATATCTTTATGTTATTGACACATCTGTCAAATCACCTAATAATTAGATAATAACGTGCCAAATATGTATCATATAAGCATTGAGACAAATTATGTTTTAGATACGTATCATCGAATTTCAAGATAAGAACTAGAATTTCGTACCCCTGGCAGAAATGTATGTATCTATATTAGGAATTTAATTTATTGACACATCTGTCAAATCTGTCAATAACAAAAAAATATTAATCAAAACTGTATGAGATTTGTAATTATTTTTATGGATACGTACATCGGGTAAATCTGGATATTAGTACTTTTATAGAAATGTATATCTTTATGTTATTGACACATCTGTCAAATCAGCTAATAATTATATAATAACGTGCCAAATATGTATCATATAAGCATTGAGACAAATTATGTTTTAGATACGTATCATCGAATTTCAAGATAAGAACTAGAATTTCGTACTCCTGGCAGAAATGTATGTATCTATATTAGGAATTTAATTTATTGACACATCTGTCAAATCTGTCAATTATTATATGTTAATCTACCAAAAAACTACTATTAAATGAAAAAAATCTTATATAAAACTGCATATAATCTTTGAGTGATTTCTAACATACATCAGAACTAATTATGTTCAATGTACGTATCATCGGACTAGAAGATAACAAAT
This sequence comes from Nicrophorus vespilloides, assembly GCF_001412225.1. NCBI lineage: Eukaryota > Metazoa > Arthropoda > Insecta > Coleoptera > Silphidae > Nicrophorus > Nicrophorus vespilloides. Next base: position 142,403 of record NW_017096087.1, read on the forward strand.
AGAAATTGGTACTGTTGTCATAAATGTCAATTTATTATTGTGTATTTTATTTATTGACACATCTGTCAAATTTGTCAATAATTATATGATCCATTTATGTACGTATCATCGAACAAATACAAATATGTACTTTCAAATCACGAATGGTGTGAATTCAACTTATAACTTTCGACCTACCGTAAGACGCACTTCTAATATAAAATTGTCGTCTATGTGACGACTTAAATCTTATATATCTGAGTATACACGAATTAAGTGATTTAGAGGTGAATGGATTAAGAGTTGTTCTTCTTTTTTTTGATGACCTAATCCAGTTTTAGAGATTGATGTTCGTGGGAATCTGTTCTTCGGAATTGTCCGTGCTGAAGACGGACGGTTCGTTAGGGTTGCAAATCGAAATGGGTTACGGATCGCTATGTATGTAACGGGTTTTTCCTCCGATCAAATTGGCCGATTTGGAAGAAACGCGGAAAAACGCTCGCAATAAAATGGTCTGCAGTGAGCAACGCGTGCGGAACAGAGTTGTCACGAGCGCGTTCTAACAACGGCCAACTCACATCCATGATGATGAAGCTTTGATCATGTTGTTATGGTTACAACTATTGTATAGTATAGGACAATTTGATGATTAAAATGATCATCCATGATGATGATGAATCTATTAACATGTTGTTATGGTTACTACAATTATTGTGTTAATTGGATGATGATGCTAATGATTGTTAAAATGTTAGCACACTTAAAATGTAAACTAAAACGCTGATTCATATTTTTTTATTATTTTCTATTTGCAAAAGATTAAAAATGAGATTTCATTGTTTCGATAAATCATTTCTTTTATTTGTTGCTGCGGTCAGAACTATCAAATGATCATTAATCAATGAAGCGTTTTGTGGAGAAATCCACAATCTATTATTTATTAATTATAATTATAGAGGTCGAAACTATTATTTATGAACTTCGTAGATTCGTTTAACCATTGACACCAATGTACGAAAATAACGATGTTTTATTCATTCTTTTCAATAGATTTAGATGTCTTCCAATAAATTATAAATCAAAAATATACAAAATTATTATTAGTGTATTTCCTTTATTTGAAAACACATTTCGGTTGTCGAACATAATTCGAAAACCGAAACTATAATCATCATATTTTAATAAAAAAACAATGAAAATACATAAAATCTTATTTATTTTAACGAAAATTAATTAGATCATTTAATGAAGATAACAAATAAAGACGAAAATTTATATTTTTTATAAATTAATAATTCGAATTTAAACGTAACAAATGTTATAGATTTTAGATGTTATTTTCTCGTACTGTTTTTAATATTATATAAATTTCACATTATTTTAGAAAAATGGAAATTATCAAATAAAAAAATACATAAATTTACTAAAATACTTACTTGTCAAGTAACGTGTCAAGTATATTTTACTTATTGGAATATTTCCTTATAGAAACGCTTACCAAATGCGCATTTAATTTGCACAAGTAAACATAATTTGCCAAGTTACACTAAACATTACACGAATAATTCGAATTTAAACTTAACAAATTTCATACATTTTTGACGTTATCTTCTCGTACTGTTTTTAATATTATTTAAATTTCACATTATTTTAGAAAAATGGAAATTATCAAATAAAAAATTACATGAATTTACTAGAATACTTACTTGTCAAGTAACGTGTCAAGTATATTTTACTTATTGGAATATTTTCTTATAGAAACGCTCTCCAAATGCGCATTTAATTTGCACAAGTAAACATAATTTACCAAGTTGCACTAAACATTACACAAATAATTCGAATTTAAACTTAACAAATTTCATACATTTTTGACGTTATTTTCTCGTACTGTTGTTAATATTATTTAAATTTTGCATTATTTGAGAAAAATGGCAATTATCAAATAAAAATTACCTGAATTTACTAAAATACTTACTTGTCAAGTAACGTGTCAAGTATATTTTACTTATTGGAATATTTTCTTATAGAAACGCTTACCAAATGCGCATTTAATTTGCACAAGTAAACATAATTTGCCAAGTTGCACTAAACATTACACGAATAATTTGAATTTAAAATTAACAAATTTCATACATTTCTGACGTTATTTTCTCGTACTGTTTTTAATATTATATAAATTTCACATTATTTTATAAAAATGGCAATTATCAAATAAAAAGTTACATGAATAAACAAACTAATCTAATTACAATTAATCCAGTGAATTGTTTTAAATTAAATTTAAAAAAAGCGGATGATCCGACGCGATCTTTCTATTTGATATTCGCTTAGAAAGAACCGCGACGGATTATGGATGGATATTGCAAGGATTTTGCAAAGAATTGCACAACGTTGTCCAACCCACATATTTCAAAAAGGAGTAGCAGACAATCCGAATTTGAATACACGAAAAAAGAATCATCAAAGATCATCGGAATTTCATTTACTTATTGAAAACAATATAAATCTTTATTCATTTCGGGAATGTGACGAATTTTCCTTTCTGTCTGGAAACGCTGTCGTTTATTATTATTTTTTTTCTTCAATTAATTTCCGACGAGACGCGAATCGACGATGATAAATAAATTCGTGCATCAACATGCTGAAAAAACAAGTTAATTAAAAACTGCGCCGAGCGTTCTCATATTCGCATATACTTTTTGCTTCTCATATTTATTCATTCTTTGTCTTTGCGTACGATTTTTACTTGTATTTCTCTTCTGTTGTTGTTGTTGTTATTGTTGTTCAAGAGTCTCCATTGAAACTCAAAACCCGTCTTGATTTTTTTTCTTGTATCGAGAAGCAACAACAAACAAACAAACGCGGATCCCACTCGTTGCAATCCGCTAATTGTCTTGAACGATAATCCCATTAATGAATTCCCGTTGAAGTTCTTGTAAATTGAATTGAATACGGATCATATTCACGTTTTTTTTTTGTTATTATTATTGATGATTCATTTTGACCAGTTTTATAAATTCCAGTTTTATTTTATTATTTTTTATTTTCAGTGCGAGACGGCGGCTGCAGAGGTGATCGGAAAGTGGCACGACGATGTTTTTTTCCATTGATGAAATCGAAAGTGAAATCTCGATGTAATTAGAACACTCGGATCATTAGATGATGCCTCAATAATAAAGATGTTAGATGAACGATTATATTTCCATTTCGATGTTGGTGAGGACCTTGTGCTCTTCTGTCCTAATGACCTCTTTGCCTCCTGTCTCAACCAGTCCGGTACTTCTTTTCTCCTCCTCGAGACGAAGCTGCTGCTGCTGCTGCTGAACATCAACAACGACTGTCGGGACTTGCTACCATTAGAAGCACCGTGAATTACCCGGAACAATGAAGGATTGTCAACGGACATCATCCATTTCTCACTTAGCAAAACTCATACATTTTAACAAATTTCTTGTTAAGTTGTTAATGGTGTTAGTATGACAAATTCATCATCTTATAATATAATCAAATCTGTACAATACTGATTCATAAATGAGATTTGTCAATATTTACAAAAAATATTCATTTTTGTTTTTGAATTTTTACAAAATTGTAAAACTATGTATTTTTTAATAATATAACAAAGGTTTTTCTATTACTCATCTTTTGATATAACTCTTGTTATGTAATGTATTTATTATCTTAGATGTCGTGTCCCAGGGATGGTTTCTGGACACTGTGGGATATCTTTTTCTGTTGTCTGTTGTGGAGCCTTAGGTTTGGTAAATAATAAATTGAACGAGTTTTACTTGTTGTTTATTATGAAAATATTCTTCAAAGTGTTTGCTTATTTGTAGTTCTTCACTCAGTAGTTGTTTCTTTAGCGTAATTCCTAAGACTCCACAACAGACAACAGAAGAAGTGGACTGGGACACGACATAAATAATTAGTGGCAGCGGTGGGATCTGTCCATTCTGCAGTTTGGTTATCAGTTGAAAATAGGAAGGAATGTTACAATCGGTCTCACGGTAAAGCTGATGTATATGTTTATATAATTTTGTTCGTAAGTCCGGGAGTTCGTAAGTCGAGGGATACTTGTAAATTCAACATAAAAATACAAACTTAAAAAGTACAAAATACTACTACTACTACTAATACTAATTGATACACTACTAATGGATACTGTTGAGTTCCTAATCTTCATTACAATTATCCCGCCAACAAATTTACTTATTAGTCGTCTGTAGAAAGATTGTGAATAAAAATTGATGTTATATAAGAAAAAAAATTGTTTCTCAAAATAATTTTATTAAAATTATTTGATAATCTTTACAAAATTAAAAACTTTACAATTGTATTTTTTAGCATAAATAATTGAATCATAAATTTTCAGATATCAATTTTGAAATTTAAAATAATAGATTGTAAAATTAGAGAAAAAAAAAGTTAAATTTACTTAATTTTTAAAACTGATGAAAAAGTCAAATTTTGTAATATTCTTAAGGTCATCAATGTTTCTATTAGAAATTAAAATAATTTTGTGAACGAAAAGTGTAAAATCAATTAAAAATTATAATATTTAAATTAATGTAATGAGATTTTTGTTCACAACTTTTATTTACTAGGAAATACGATATATCAGCTTAAAAACCGTTGATAATATGAAAAAATCATAAAAATATACAAATCTATTTGATAATATTTACAAAATTAAAAACTTTACAATTATATTTTTAGCATTTACATTAATTTTGAAATTATAAATAATAGATTATAAACTTATCAATTAAAAATTATAATATTTAAACTAATTTAATGAGAATTTTGTTCACAACGTTAATTTACTAGAAAATTACGAGATTCCAATTTAAAAAACATTGATATTGATATGAAAAATTCCTAAACTATATTTTTTTCTTTTGTTACAATTCCATGAGAACAATTTAAAACTAGTTGAAAATACTTGTTAATCTTTACAAATTAATAACTTTTTAGCATAGTGAATGTTAAATTTTACTAATTAATAGTAATTGTTAATTGATTATTGCTTCATCAATAAAATTAATATTTTTTTAAGTTATATGAGTAAATTATAATATAATGGTGAAAATGTTAGATATGAAAATTATAAAGTAGTTGTTGTGACGATGAAATGCAGGAAACGATATGGATTCCTGTAAAACAGTTGCAAGAGAGGAAAAATAAGAAGAGAAGTAGATTTAGTATAGAGTTTTGTGGCAGTTGTAAAACGGATGCTAGTTGATAAAAAATGGGTAACACACCGGGGATTTATAATATGAGCAGAAAATAGCCCCATATGAAATATGAAGTTTGCGGGAGAGTCTTTGTCTTCGGACTCTTTCTTTCTTTCGGCGCGCGGCGTATCCGTGCATAATCGTCCCGCTGGTTTCCGTGATAAATTGCGATTCTATATTTACATAAAACAGTTGTCCGGTTGTGCGGCGGAAAAAAAGGATCCGGAGAAATACACTCGTGTAGTTCATTACTCAAACGATTCCACTCACTCGTATAAAACCTTCTTCTTTCGGATTTTATTATCCACCTTTTCCTTTTTTACGATTTCCTCTGCATCTTCAGCAGCAGCAATAGCAGCAGCATCCAACTCTACAGTAACAGCAGCAGGAGAAGAAGCGCAAAAGCAATCCGAGCAAAACAGGAGTTCCACAGGAGATCTTTGCTCCTCTTTTTTTTCTTCTTTCATCTTCCATCCGTGGTGATATAAATAGCCAAATGCTTTTTAACTGATCGCAAACGTTCGCCAATGATAATCGGACGATTTATAAATAAACGGAGAGAGAGTTCAAAGTGGCTTGGAAAACTTCGATCTTGATTTTTTTTTGTTGTTGTTGTATTCAAATTCTGCATTTGTTGCTCTCCTTAGATCTCATCCATTTCATCGGCCAATCAACTCCAGTTTTCTAGAAGAGATCCGTCCGACGGTGGAAATGGTTGAGGAGCAGAACGAAACGGATTGCGGCCTCCTCCGAGATGCATAAATATTGCGCAAACCATGAAACATCGTTCGATTATTTATTGTTTGAAATCAACGTGTCTGATCTATCTTTAAGTTTGTTTTCGTATAAATAATTACGATTCTCGTCGACCTCTCAACAATATTAGAAATAATAGATTGTGTGTGTGTTCGAGAACCGAAGTCGATAATTACAAAATAACTGAGAAAATAGATAAATTCAATAGTATTTTTTACTTTTTTGAATATAAACAATAGTAATTATTTGACTTTGAAGAAGATTTTAGATGTATAAGACTTGAAAAATACTAAAAAAAATCTTATAAGAATTAAACCAAATTTTAAATGTGTAAAGTAGATATAACTTCTTCATTTTTGAGTACTTTTCTATCAATTTTTTTAAAAAAATGTTTAAATTAATGGAAATAATTCATATTTAAGAAAAGAACAAATCTTAAGATTTTGATTCAATCCAATGCTTTAAAACGTCACCATTTGATTATTTCATATTAATATATAAAGCAATAAGTACATAGATTATAGATATTTATAATGTTTGTAACCAATTTTGTATTGTAGCTACAAATTGATATAACAAAGAATCAAAGTTGCCTTGTAATGTTCTAACGAAATGTTTTGGACAGATTATAAAAAAATGAGGTCTTTGTAATTGGTTGAGGGATCAAAGTTGAAAGTGTCAAATTACAAAATGTGTTCGTTTCCTAAGGCAAAAAGAAACAGAAGAATTGAACGCAATTAGCATCATTTGTAATTCTTCGATTGTGAAGGAAGGAAGGAAAGATTTTTGGTCGTTGACCTTCGCGCAACAACCAATCATCGAATTACTTCTTCCCAATTATCCGAAGTGTGATCGCAAGCAGCAGAAGAGAACGAAGCTGCGGACGAGGAGAGCCTTTTTTGGGCTTCACACCAGCCAGCATCACCTCGGTTTCGTGAAATATGGTTTTAATATTATTTATACACACACGGAGAGTGAAAGATTATTGCTCCTCTTGCTCGTTCCCTCATCATCACCATCCTCATCTTTCTTTCTCGTGCACATGCATACACACAGTCTTCGAGATGTTACGCTCCTGTCTGTAAATAATGATCTCGATGCCGGAGAATTGTACTTTGGATATGAGAAGAGAGAATGAGGAGAAAACGTGCGGGTGTGAGAAACGAGAAGGTGCTCGGTTCACAACAGTGCTGCCGCCGCGGGCAACCTGAAGAACTATAGAAAGAGTGCTCACACACACACACACAATCATCTATATGTATGTATATATATACACATACCATGATCCGAGGCAGCTATGAGCTGCACAAAAATATCCGAGTACCATTCATTCAATAAAATCCCAGTTGCGACATCGAGTTCCACGCTGATTGCATAACGAGTGGAAGCAGGACGGAAGACCGGTACTGATGAGGAAGTGAAGGTGGAGGAACCCATTTGCTCAATTTGGTTTGACCATTTGAGCTGCAGCAGACGAAGAGGTGGATGAGGATAAGGATGAAGAATGAAGAGGAGAGGATGAAAACCGGCCGATGGATGATGATGACAGGCCTATCTCCATCCATCGCATGCGGCCAGAAGAAGAGCTCTCTTCTGGAGCTAATCCACGAAATATAAGCGCGATAAACATCCGCGTTATTGGCGCCTCGGGTGTTATATATGTGTCTTACCATTACGTTCCTGGGATCGCTTCGTGTTGGGTTATGGGTCGCCACCCCCGCATTACTCGTCCGTCCGTTCGCTCAGCTCACTTCAACAACCTCACCTCAACCTCACACTCGCAACATCGCTACACCTCGGAACAATCGATTTTTGATCGTGGAATCCCACTAAATAATGGAAGAACAACAGAGGAAGAGATACAACAACAACAAGAACAACAATAAAACAACAGAATGAAAGAGAAGAAGAAAAAAACATAAATATGTGTAATAATAATTTCGAGGTGCCCACGCAGACTTTGTCTATCTTTGGCTGCGATCGTATCGGAAACCGATATATTGTTACACGTGCGACGACCTCTCAAGAAACTGCCGAAGAGCAGACGAGGAGAGAAAGTGTGCGTCCGTTTCATTAGCACCGCTGATAATTCACCAATTTTACGGTCGTCCGAGTTGCCATCGGGTGATACAATTCGGACTTTACTGTCCTGCCGAAAGTGCGCTTCAGCTCTGCAGCCGGTCGGCCTCAACTCTTCCATCGAAGACGAGCCATTTCCATGCAATTTATGTGATACGTTTCAACAGATACCTTAGCTCCTCTCTCCATTTGTTCAGCGATATTAAGTATGGGAATTCACGACTGTTTTTGCAAAATATTTCTATATATATATAATCGATTCAAGATTATATAATATTGTACATTACGCATAAACTCTTTATTAATGATTTGGCTAAGTAAATATGCACTTTATTTTCCGAATTTAAGTTCTCTGCATCTTCAGAAATTTAAATTTCAAATCTACCAATCATTAAACTAAATGTGAAAACATTTAAATTCATTATCTTACTTTTATAATTTAGTTCTAGAAATGCATCGTGTCATAAAAGAAACGTTACCTTTTGCAACCATATATTTTAGTTGATATAACATTACCTTCAAAAACTAGTCACCAAGTATAATCCAAGATTGACAAGTTATATAATCCATAAAATCATATTTTTGTAGTTCAATTACGTTTCTCAATAATTTTTCTAAATTGTTACGTTACAACTCAATTAGATTTTACAAGGAATGTATGTTTTTTTTTTAATTGAAAATTTGGTGTAGTTAAATGATGATGATTGATGCAATGTTGAAACGAATACGTCGTAGAAAGTGTAAAATTATTAAGAAGCCAAATGGCTGGGAATTGGGATAAGTGAAACCGTGATGAGGATGATGAACTGGGAACAGATTAATGTGATTATGGGCATTTAAGAAGAAAGCAGAAGAAATAAAATGAGAAGGAGGAAGAAGATGTAAATGAATAAATGAGAAGAAACGAGAAGAGGAATGATTGTTTCTCCGTAAAGTCATTATGAATATATTATTAGTATTATTAGTTTTTTTTTCTTGTTCTGCGTTGCGTTGGAGAAGAAGAATCGGTGTCCTTCTCCTTCTTCTCTCTCTCTTTTTTCATCTCTCCTTCACCTCTCCTCGGATGACCGTTGCGGTATCTAGAGAGGCGCGCTAGCTGGAGGAGAAGAGGAGACGAGACTCTGTGCTCCGACGATGATGATGATGATGGTGAAGAAGAAGGAGCGTTTCGGTCGTGATCCGGAGTCTGGGAACTGGAACAGGTCCGGGAGCGATTCGAGACTCCGGGAGCGAGTCGGGTCGGGCCCCGGAGGCCTCGCTCTTTCGATCGAACCGCTCTTCGTGAGCCCAGAATTACCTGAAAAATGCGGAACCGCGAAACGGTTTTTTCTCCTCCTCCTCCTCCTCCAACGCCACCTTCATCAAAGCCATCGTCGTGTCTTCTTTCTCTCCTTCTAAATACTAAGTCTATTAAATTCCGATTTTATTCGACCATAAACACACATCGGATTAATGGAGACGCGCATCGAGCGATTCGCTTGTTGCTCCAGGGGAGGTGGAGAAGAACGTCGACTGCGAGGACGATGAAGAAGAAGATGATGATGATGATGATGTTATGTTATAGTTGTTGTGGTCATGTTCTGTGCAAGAACCGTGTGATCAGGGTAACCCCGGTTACACACGAGGTGGCTGCCGGGTTATAATGATAATAACGGTGAAAGTCTGTTCTCGGGAACGCGGGAGAGCTACTGTTGAAGATCTTTGCAGCAGCAGAAGCAGCAGCATCATCCATCCATCCTTCCTCCTCCGTGCGGTCTCCATCCTCCTCCTCCTTCTTCTTCTTCTCCTCCACTTGGCCGCATCGCGTGCAAGTTAATCGGTCGCGAATGATGGCCCAGAGGTACCCGATCGCGGTGCACCACCATCGAGGACGACCCCCGGTTTCCGTATCCTTCGGCCCTCTCGGAATCCCAACGAGAACACGGGACGCGCGTGTTTGCTTTACCTACACGACCTTTCCTTCTGCCACGTCGCATCTCGGATTCCTCTTTTTCCATTACGACCGACCACTAACTACTACTCCTTCGCACGTCACTACTACGACAGCTCTGCCATACGAACAAAACGATTGAATAACTTCACACAAGTACACGTTCATACATACCTTCTTGTACACATTGACTTGTCTCACCTGTCCAAAAGGTAGTTTCAAAATACCTACAAGCTCAAATCCAATTCCAAAAACTCAACAACATATATTCATTGACATCAGCAACAATAACAAAACGTCATATAAATATATTGAATGAAAGGACTACCAACTTTTATAGTATAGTAATTTTAAATGTAGTTGGTAATCATTAGTTATTTACTGTCAATTACAAACAACTTAAATCATTTAAACAAAGTTTTGTCAATCAAAATAATACCTGTGAAATACAATTAATTTAAGTTTATTTGTAATATTTCTTAAAATCATGAATTAATCATGAATTAATCATTAATAATTACGTATGTTCTTCTTCTTCTTTCAATAATGAGCTTCCTTCTGGAAACCCCTTCCTATTACGTATATTAATTATTAATAAAAAATGACATTTTGTACAAATTCACATAGAATTGTTTTTGTATAGGTTCGTAGCAAGATGTAAAACAAGTCTAAACTTGTATTTCTCAAATGTACAGTTTCATTTTATAATATTTTCTACTAAATTAAAAAGTTGAAGTAAATTATTAATTGTAATTAATTACCAAAGGAAATGCTACAAAACAGCGTTTTTCAACATTTTTGTAAAAACCGCCTTTGTGGAATTAGATGTTTCTACCCTGTCCGATCCATACAATCGAGCATCTCCAAAGACGTTTTGACGCAAGGTGACAGCTGTCATTTTGTGTCCCTATAAAGATTTAAAGCGACCCATAGGTTGAGAACCACTGGTATATAACATGTTTATATAATAGATTGATAAAAGTTCTGATGTTTCATTTCAATTGTTCTGTTAATGAAAAATTAAATAATTAATTTCTGTTGATTATACTTGTCAAACTTAATACCAGCTCCAAGGTTATATATTGTAAAATATTGAAAGTATTGAAAAACTTGTATCCAATATTGTTGGAAGTTCCGCAAGGAAGTGTATTTTGTCCAATTCTATACTTATTGTATACTGCACATAAGTATTTGAAATAGAAAATCACATAATTTTTAATAAAATTGTCAGATTTTGTCCAGGATTGAGTAAACATTATTTATTATTTAGCAAATAAAATTCTTGCAATTATCAATTATGAAATAATTTAATAAATATTTTTTTTGTCACAAAGTTAAATATTTTTTTTAAGGATTAAGGATGAAGGAATTATGCTTAAAATAAATAAATAAAAAGTCAACAAAAAAAAAATATAATTTTTAAGATTTTTTTTTATTATTTCTTTATAGTATAAATTTTTCGAAAATAAAAATAATTGGGTAAGCAGAAAAAATAATAATAATAATCGAAGAGATATAATGTACACTTTTGAAGCTCTCTAAATCGTAGTAAAGAATGATAATCATTAAAAAATATAAAATAATTAATAAATATAAACTAATTAGTTACGTATAGTATTTAATATAATAGTAGAGAAAAAAAGTATTGCAACATATGTTCGTGTTTCCATCATTTATTTTTTCTTCTCCAACGTAAATAAATCCTCGTCGATCTACAAACTAGGTGTCAATACATAAAAAAGAAACGAGAGAAGTTGATGAGAAGAAAAAAAAATAATGAAATTAGGAAACGTTATACAATCTTATTAATTATTGCAATAGTCAAGAAGCGGGCTGTTGTATGAGGACCTTTTGCTCCAGGCAAAATGTACACAGCGTTCAAAATTTTAATTTATATAACATATAAACAACTTCTCGACGCGAAAAATTAGTGTAGATAATTATTACGTGATACAATAATAACTGCCAACTAATTCACTACAAAGTGACGATTGATGATGATAGTAGTAAAAAAATAAACATATAATAATAAAAAAAACAGTTAAATAGTAAAGCATTTCATCAATACAGATATTCCTACATAATATAATTCGTTTTTTTTATATAATTTCTTTATATAATATTTAAATATATCTATATAAAAATTTTGCGTTATAAAATAATAATAATTGTTATGTACAAAAGGTTTTTTTTTAATTAATTATTGTTTTCTTTAATATTCTTTCACTTTCCGTTCTTATTTTTTAAATAATATTTATATATTTATTTATTTTTGTTTTTAATTATTGCACAAGAAGAAATACCAGAGACTAGAAGAGATCGTAGCTATTCTTGTATGTAGTCTGTGTGCGTGCGCAAATTTTTAGAATTTCTATTTTGTAAAATTAATACTGGCCTTTGGATGGATGGAGAGAACTTTTCTTTGCCTTCGATTCAAGAGGAATTACAAAAATTACACAAAAACAAAATAATAACATCATATCAACTTATTTACATAATAATAATAAATACTGAATATACTCGTTGCATTTTGAGTTTTTTTTTTGCTTGCAGATTTGAGAAGTAGAGTAAAAGTGTTTCATAAATGATGGGTTCAAGATGGGGGAGAGATCTTGAAAAAAAAGGGGGGGTTTGGTGTTGAAGATGTGCGTCGGGGCCGGATTGTGCGTGATTTTATAGTCCTGAAAGCAGAGAAAAAAACGATAATTGTTAAAAAAAATTGTTGAAAAAAATATTATTTTTTATATACTTACGATGTTGAAGGGTTGTGGTGCTGAGGGATGACGCTTGGGCTCTTCCCTCAGGAAGCGTCTTCGAAGCCCTTCACCGCCAGATGCATTGGCTACATCTGAAACACGTAAGGAAAAGCACATGACATTTCAGTAAATTTGGATTTGACGGACAGCACAAACGGACATTCGCAGTATTGTTGCCGTCGGTGGAAGAGAAAGTCGTTAAATTTAACGCGTTTTAAATAACGCGTGAAACGAATCCATTATTCGTCTTTTAATGCCGTCGCGCGGTTTTTTTTTTCTTTGGATAAAACGAAAAGCGTCTCCAAAACCCGGAGATTTTCCTATAAATTTGTAGCTTTTTGTTTTGTTCACACTTCTCGCACGTAAATCATGGATATAATGGACGTAATAGAAAACGAGGCAATAATATTTTTTTTTTGTTAAGACTTCCATAAGTTTCGTAAGAGAATAACGAAGCGTGTACTAATGCTAATTTTATATACGGTTATATTGACAGCTTCTTTTTTGTCCCATTGTCAAATTTACATTATGTCATTGAGTATGACATTCAAATATGTCATTTTCTATAGGTTGTAGTTAATTGACAAGTGTAATTGACAACATAAATTGTTAAATGTCATTGTAATTAACATAATAAAAAAGTTTGATAATTTACAATAATTAATGATGATTAAATTGTAAATTTTTAACAGTTTATTTTGACAACTTATCTTTTGTCCAATTGTCAAATTTACTTGTCAATAAATTATGTCATTGAGTATGACTTTCAAATCTGTCATTTTTTATAGGTTAAAATTAATTGACAAGTGTAATTGACAACATAAAAGGTAAAGTTGACAATTGTTAAATGCCATTGTAATTGACGAAAGTTTGATAATTTACAATAATTAATGATGAAAGTAAATTTAAGAGCATTGAAAATTAACTAGTAAATTGTAAATTTTTATCTGTTTATTTTGACAATTTCTCTTTTGTCCAATTGTCAAATTTCAAAATCTGTCATTTTTATAGGTTAATTAATTGACAAGTGTAATTGATAACATAAATTGTAAGTTTAATTTGACAGCTTCATTTGTTAAATTCACTCGTCAATAAATTATGTCATTGAATATAATTTTCAAAATATGTTAAAAAAATCTTGATTACATAAATTGTTTTTCATTTGTCCAAATGTCAAATTTACTTGTCTATAATAAATGTACTTAAAATTGACAGCTCTAATGACAACATTAATTATAAAGTTGATAATTATAAAATGTCAATTAGTTAAAAAAAAATAATTGCGTCATATTTGCGAAATTGATTAAAAAAAAGAAAACGTTTAAATTAATTAGTGGAATAGTCAAAGAAAAAAAAATCTTAATTTACTCAACACTTCCAATCATTAAAGAAACAAATACTGTTTTTCAATACAAAGGTAGTAATTATTGAAGAAATAAATTTAAAAAAAAAATAGCAGAAACAATCGATAACGGTGGAACAATTAAAGTGATTTATATCTCCATTACTTCTCTTTATTATTAGAAATTATAAAATGATTGCACGTTTCGAGTTTTGAGTCAGAAGCACACACCGTAATAACGTTCCGACCGTTGCAAGGTGGAAGCAGGCACATTTTTCTCTTCTCGTTTCAGATTTGCATAAATAAAAAATGCAGATGCGAAATACTTAATGCTTAATTGCCTCGCAAAAGATTGAATCGTTTAAACGTGTTCAAAACACAATTAATCCCGCAATTATAGATACATACGCTGCTAATCGGTATGCACAATTGGAAGCACGAAAAGAATTCGAAATTAGATATTGGAATCCTGTCGTAATAATAATAATAGTAATGAACAAAACGGCTGCAGAGTTTCTGCACGTCTCTTGCACGAGAGTTTTAAAAAAATCAATGACAGATGAATACGAGTATGCGAAATACTTGGATGAAATCATTGTATAAAGTATATGAAAGTGAGTTGATTCGAATGCCACATGAAATTCTTACTTTGTTATATACGTATTAATTTGTATATTAGATTTGTTTATAACTTGACGATAGATGGCGCTTTTTTTGACAGGTCACAGAACTGAACAAAAAACTAAAAATAATTTAATTAGTGAATCTGTTAACTAAATATGAATTGAGTAATTGAAGTAATTAAGTAGTTTTAATTAAACAATTAATAAAAGAGATAGATGGCGTTTCTTTGACAGTTCCCGAAAGCTAAGCAAAAAGTACTTAATTTTATCATATAAAAACTTACAAAATTGAACAAAAAAACTGATGATTACTAAAACATAATTTAATTAGTGCATTTGTTAACAGCATAGTAATTACGTAATTGAAATTGTTACTTTGTTATGCATGTTAATTTAAATATTTGATTTGTTCATAACTGGATGATAGATGGCGTTTCTTTGACAGCTCACTAAAGTTAAGAAGAAATTACTTAATATTGACTTACAAAAACTTACAGAATTGAACAAAAAACTGATGATTACTAAAAAATAATAATAATTACGTAATTGAAATTGTTATGCATATTAATTTAAATATTAGATTTGTTCATAACTGGACGATAGATGGCGTTTCTTTGACAGCTTACTAAAGTTAATAAGAAATTACAAAATTTTATCTTATAAAAACTTAGAGAATTGAACAAAAAACTGAAATAATTTACTTAGTGAATCTGTTAACAAAATATGAATTAAGTAATTGAAATAATCTTAATTAGTCAATCAATAAAATCTATTTATAATTTACAATCTAAAGTAAAAAAAACGTGCATTCAGTGCATATCTCCGCACCTCTTAACAAAAAAAAAACTGTCATTATCATCATCGTTGTAGGTAAGTACGTTATACGTATATACATGTTTTATGGCGCATAATTTTCGTTAGTGGAAAAAACGACAGGTGAAGGTGATATGATGAAAAGGGCCGACACACGGAATCATTCCCGTTTTATCGTGTAATTTCTTAATTAAATATTTGTTACACGATACTGTGTACATTTTTTTTTCCATATATATATATATTTTTTTTGTTTATTTCTATCTCTGCGCTGCTTCCAGGAAAAAGTCCTCCATGTGTGTGACACGAATTGTATTTCAAAAGGCAAACACGCTCCATATTTTTTTTTCACGTTGCACTTGGTTTTCTAGCTAATCCGAAACGAACAAAGAATACCTGTTTATTTCTCCATAAAAATATGCATTCACAAATTTATTTTGTACAAATCTAATTGAGAAATGTAATTTGAAGCAATGAAATTTTAACTTTTCTAACAAATTTAGAATTTATTCAATTTTCAAACGAAATTTTGTAAAAATATAGATTAATTTATTAAAAAATTGTAAAATTTAACAACTTAAATAAAAATTTATTGTTATAGAATGGAAATAATTTGAAAATTTCTAAAAAAATGTTAAATATTTCTTGATCTATTGGTGAAATTTTGAAGAAAATCTCTTGAAATTTAAAATTTGATTGAGTTATGATGACGATTTAAAAGAAAAAAATGTAGGTTTATCATTTTTAAGTTGAAAATCGTAAATAAAACAATAATCATAATTAAATTAAGAATTTCAAAATACTGAGATTTTATAGAATTAAAACAAATAAAAATATTACAATCAAAAGTAGATAAAATTGCTTAAAATAAAAACTATTTGTGTATTAAACTTGAGTAAAACTTGACTAAAAATTGAATTTAGTCAAAATTGTAATAAATTGTAATAAAAAGTAAAATAATTTGAAAAGTATTAAATTTTGTCAAATTAAAAAATTATTAAATGTTTCATTTCTCCAATTATTTGTAAAATACTATTGAATTTTGTGCTTATTTAGAAAAAAAAAATTCATTAATTAAACGACTTTAATAAAATTTTATGTATATTGTTGTATAAAAATGAAATATTTGAAAATAATGAAACAATTACAGAATGACTTCTGTATATTAAAATTCCATTAATAAATTATATTTATACGACTTCTATAACTCAGCGAGTTGTGCAAACCGTTCGCAATTTGTTGGAAACAACATACGAACGCCGTCGCTCCCAGTGAACGCGCATCAATTGTTTTATAAAAGTGCTTTTCTCTTAGTGATTTAATAACAAAAAAAGTAAAATAAAATCCGCTTTAATTAGAAAAACAATGTAAATATTTTTTTCTAATTTAGATAATTATTAATTAATTAAGCAATTAAAGATTAATTAAACAAAACAAAAAACAACTTTCAATTTCACAGACAACGTGACTCCGTCGCTCGCCTTAAATTTGAGGTTAGTTATTTAACGTTGAAACATGTTCGATCAATTAATTTGTAATAATAAAAATGTGAGAGGTGAAAATTTGAGTGAAAAAAAGAAATTGAATTAATGAAAAAAAAAGAAGCTTGATTATTTTTCGTTTTCTTTTGAGAAATTGGTGTTTGTAGGTTATAATTAATTAAATTTTTTAGTATAAAAATCTTAATTTGATTGAAGCGTGCGAGAAGTGTATCGATTTTCTATTAAAAAAAAATACTTAAGTTTTGTTATGTGAAGTGAATTAAGTAAAAAAAAAATTTGGATAATAATTACCTGTGCTGTTTGAGGTTGTCCTGCCTCTTGAAACTCTTGCCGCAGACCTCGCAGCTGAAGGTGAGCTCAGGGCTTTTGTGTGTCCTTTCGTGGATCATTAGGTTGTAGGATTTGTTGAATCTGCGTTGGCAGTATTTGCAGATGAATTCGCACTTGGCTCGCATCTTCCTTCTGAACTCCCTGCCGCTGACGTCGTTGTCTATCTGCATTATAGCGAACATTCTGGCTGGCTCTTATCTCGGGCCTGACGCTTTATTTTTTTTTTATTTATTTATTTATTTACTTTTTATATAATGATTTTGTGTGTGGTGTATATAAATGTATATAAATATATATATATATTGAAGTGTGTGTGTGTGTATTATATAGAGGAGGTTTATATTTCTATTTACTATGTTTACCGGGACTTTTTTGTTTTTATTTCTTTAGTTTTCCGCAACACGGTTCCACACACACAGAATCCTTTAAACGCGGATCAGAAGAGAGGATGAGCCGATGATCTGATGATGATGATTTCGGGTGGGTCGGATGGGGGATTTATGGTGGTTATGCGAAAAGGTGGTAGTGGTGGTAGTATATGATCTCGCGCCAGCAGGAATTTTCCTCGGACCAGGATTTCCCTTTTTACATATAAATTTTGCGCTTTCTCGCTCTCTCTCTCTCTCTCTCGATTCGGATTTTTCTGTCTCTCTTTACGTTTATTTTTTTTTTGTTGTATTTGTTGTTGTATATATAAGAGGCACACACACTCACACTCTCGTATCTGGGAATCCTTTTCAGAGCTCGTCTCCGGGTCACGATTCCGCGGTTTCTCTCCGTTCCTTTGCCTCGAGAGTTCCTTCTTCTTATTTCTTCCTCTTCGTCTTCTGCTTGTTCGATTCTGCAACAGGATTATTACGACATTCGTTAGACTCGTTTTATCGATATTGGGATGAACATGATGATGCAACCTCTCGCCGATGAGGACGACGCTTCAGAGCCAAAGAAGCTTCTGGTCAACGGGTTGGCGCGGTGAAAGGTCTCATTTTCTCATTTCCCTACTACTTTAATATTACACTCCTTGAAATTACTACCTTTCCGTATTGCCGAACGAACGCATCTCGCGCACACACATACACACACATCCAATACACACTCACACCCTCATCATCATCGCTGTTCCATGCAAAACTACTGTTCTTATGCTCGACGGAACGGCCACGAACCGCCTCCAGATGTTACATAACGAAGAATTCCCAAGGCCCCCCCGTCGGACCGCTCCGGGGGAAAATTCACGTATGTGGGATTTCTTTCTCGACTTGACTCTTCATACATATATATGTTATAACCTATTACACCTATAACCTCTTTATCTCTTTCTCTCTTTCACTCACTCTTTCTTACTCTCTCGCCGCCACCGCCGTCGCTGCTACCGCTTACCCAAATTTGGGGGAAGCCTGTAATTTGATCATCGGAGAGGCGAATACCACTCGCATCGCCAAAACGAGATCTTCCTGCAAATGGCAATTTACGCGTTCCTCCCGACTCACATTTGAATAATCTCATCGAAAACGCATCTCTATGACAGCTGTCATCTACAGCTTTGACATAACATGACATATGTCATTCTCAAACAATTGTCAATTACGTCACTAATGTCACATTTAAACAACATTTATCCACACACTTTTCTTGTATGAATGAAATTTTGTTCTAATTTTAACATTTCTTAGATATATAAAAAAAACCTACATTGATTTCGAAAGTTATATAAAAATTTTAACATCCAGTAATAAAATGTATAAAGTCTCATTCTTTGTATAAAAATGAATGTATTATAACTGATTTTTTATAGGATATGACTCATATTTTTTATACTATTGCTTCATTCGTAAAATCTAATATTTCTAGAATATTTCCTTACTTTATTTCATTCATTTCTCTTATATATATAAGAAACAAACCTATTTCTTTATTATTTGAAATTCTCTTTTAATTTTAGGTTATAAGACAATTATTTCAATAAACGTATCTGTATCATACATATTTTTTTGCAATTTCAAAGAATTTAGATATGAAATAAGAAAATTACAGTCATACATCATAAAAATTGCTGAAAAATATATGTTTTCTTACATTTTTATTTTTTTCTTTCTTGTTCAACAATAATACTAATAATCAAGTTGTTGCATGGATATAATTTTGTTTTCGGCTGCCGACAAATTATAGCTTTATATCCTTTTCACGTGTTCACAACTTGATCATTGTCATTTCGTTTTTTTTTGTTGTTGTGTGTCCTTCTTAATTCCTACATAGAAACATCCTCTTTGCTGAAAAATGACCGGTGTTAATCCGATTGCCCCAAAGCATACCTGAGTTTTAGAAAAAATGACCTTTTTCATTTCCTCGTTCCGAAATATTTAGCAAATAGAAGAAATATATTGAAAATATTTATTTATAATTATTAATTTTGTTTATTAAAACAACAGAAACATAAAAATTTCTATATTTTGTCATAAATTTTTAATTTCTGTTAATTAATGAAAAATATATTATTGAATTAATTAATAATATGGAAATGTAAAAATTTCATTTTTTTAATTACTTTTTAAAAAAAAAGCTAGTTAAGAAAATATTTTACAGTACAACAGTTTTATATAAGTATTATAATAGTTTACAGTTGTTATGTGGTTTTTACCCTATGTTGCATAAGTATCGTTTTGCATGTTACTTAAATTATAACAACCCATACGTGATTTACTGCAGCAACCACAAAAACCTCGTTTTATTTGTAATTATTTTATAATAATAATTATTATTTTTTATACTTGTTATTGTTGTTGTCATTATTTCTACGCTTTCGGCATCATTATTGTTGTTATGACTACGGCGTGTGTGCGAAAACAAAAGATTTAGAATAAAGTGGACGTCGAAAAGAAAGAGGAACAGTTAATAATAATATCCAAAACCGCCTCATTTGAATATCGTCCGATCCGACAATTACGATCGGTATATTATACAATCCACATCATTTTATGTAAGCAAAGATCGAGAAGATTTAGCCAATTGCTATTGTTTCCTTGGTTATAACTTAGATATGTGACCATTTAAGTTTACCAGAAAAAAAAATCTCGTGGTTTTCTGCATGCAATCTAATAGAATAATTACATTTTAATTACCTTTTGTATTTAAGTTAATATTTTATCCAATATACTTTTAATTACTATTTTATTACGTCAAAATATCAATTGATTCAATAAATTTTACAAAAAATTGAAAAAATTTAACAAAAGAACAAATTTCTAAAAGAAAAAAATTTATAACAACGAAAACATGAATTAAATTTCGTTTATTTTGTGTAATTTTGTTGCGTAAGGAAGAGATTTTCAACATCATTTTATTTGATAAATAAATGATTGTAAAGACAAGACAAAGTTTCTTATATTTGGAAACTTCAACAAATAGTTATGTAGTTGCAACTTAAATAATGTCACTTAACTTAATTTATTATTGTAATTTGAGTATTTTCAATTAGTAATTAATTTGAATTAAGAAATTTTAATGATGTTGTAAGATTAATTGTAAGAAGTTTGTATAAATTTTGAATGAAGTTGTAAAGCTAATTGTGAATGTAGATTATGAAGAGGTGTATTCAAAGGAACAGATTCGTGTCTATTCATCTAGGCTGTAATTTTTCTGGATCAAGAGATGAAAAAGTGGGATGGAGATGCGTGTTGTTGTGAATCTCGGGACAGAACAATGCGCGTACCTACCATCATCATCCTATACATCTTTTATTTCTGTTATAGACCGCGTGTGTGCGCGCGTACAAAGGAGAATGAAAGACAACGAAAAAAAAAAAGAAGAGAAAGACATGAAACTGAAAGAATGTGTCAAACGGAATGACATTCGTTCCATTAGTTTATGATAATAAGTCGATGACTTGCAGAGGGAATGAGAGAGAGAGAGAAAGAGGTTGGCTGAGGGTCCAAAGTGCGCGCCATCTCGCGCGCGCCTTCTGACCCAAGGTGGTCGCCTACGCCAGACAGGTACAAGACGAAGAGGAGGATTAAAAGAAGGAAAGAGCGGTGCGTCTGATCTCGCGAGATAAGCCTGGTGCACGGGAGGGCGGTGTTGAGTTCATTGTTGGTAACTTTGATGGACGATCGGTTATGATAAATAGAGTCGAAAGAATGTCATATACCCGTGGCGCGGCGTCGTCGTCATCGTCATCATCATCATCATCATGAGATGGACCGAAAAAGGAGTAACAGATTCCGTTGTCAGATCCGAAAATATTCAATATTTAATCGAATTTCTCTTCTGACAGTAATAAATAACAGGGAGGGAAAGAGATAGAAGGAGAGACACATCCTCAGAGTTTCGCGCGGAACAAGTAATCTTCTTCTCAACAACAACAGCAATAATTGATTGACATTCATCGGTTCCGAAGCATTCGCAGGGTGCGCCCGCACCGGCGACACAATGTAACATGTATTTATGCTAATTTTCTGTTATACCGCCCTTCATTGTTAATGCGTTTTATTCACCTTTCCCTCCGTCTTTCTCGCTCTTCCTTCAACTATTTACAACTCACTTTCTCTCTCTCTCTCCATCTTCCATACATACAGACACACCGTTCCATTCCATTCCGTTCCATCCACCCCCGCAATCGAAGCGAGCGGAAAACAAACGAAACGTAAAAAACAGTGGACGAAGACTACGGCGACGACGTTGTAGAAGAAGAGGATGAGCGGCGCGAAGCGCACACATCGAATAAATTAAAATACAATACCGAAACTCCCCGGCAAATAATGTATATGCCTTTTCGCGCATATCATTATTCGCGAGGAGAACGGAAAAGGAGGAAGAGAACAGAGAACGAGTTCTCTCCACTCTCGAGCTGCGGATAATAATGCAGCAAGCAGCCTAGGCGCGGATAACGAGGCGGCAAAAGAATCGCTTTCACTCGAAATGCCAGAGCCCAAAACGGTTCCTCTCAAGGTTTCGGCATCAATTTTCGATTTCTGTAAAGCAGAAACATTGCGAAATCCACCCGCCATACAAAAAAATGTACCATTGTCGCCTTGAAATTACCAAAATTTTACCTCAATTCACTTTAACGAAAACTATTGCTTCTTATGTAGTCTCGATCCGGATTTAACAGTTGCATACTTTATCCAATCTAACATAGTGAGTACTCATCTTTAATATTATATAAAATTAGTTAACATTACTTCAAAATAAATCAAATTCTAGTTGAAATTTTTTAATACTATCAAAGTTCATTAATAAAGCTTAGATTACATTTAAATTCTTTAGACTGAATGTTTGATCAATTGAAGCTCGTACTTTAAAGATATTGAAACATGTAAATAAGCAAAATCAATTACATAAATAAAAATGTAACATCTGTTTGTTCTTGAGTTGATATTTAAGTATGAATGAATGGATGAGGAATCATCAATAAGCGAATAGCAGTTGCGTCCGGTGCCGTGTGAAACAATAAAAGTCGATGGTAGCAAAACATGAAAATATCGTAAAACCTACACAACTAATTAAGTTTCCCGTCTCCGGCGTTTTCTAACTTGAATGACCAACCATTCCGAACGCCTACACTGTTGTTGTCGATGCGTTACGTTGTTTCCTCTACGCAATTACACAATTACAAAACAAACATTTCATTAATAAAATATTTCGTCTTTGAATTATTATAATTTTGATTAATTATTTATCAAAAAAAAAATAAACAAGTTTATTATAATTTGTGTTTGATGAATATTAACGTGGGTTAATTGGAATAATTGTTAACGTACAATAATGATTAATTATTAATTATAGTTGTTATGATGTCGACAGACTAATTGTGGTAAAAAAAACGGTAATTAAGTAACGCCTTGATCTTTCTAACAGTGAAAAGCACCTTTAGTGAAATTGCTAATTATCGTCAAAACATGTTTATAATTGTGACAGATTAAATGGTAATCCGGATGATGGTGAATGCTAATAACAATAACGGTACGTTAACAGATAGATGTTTTTGTAGAATTTCACGGCGATGAACATAAAATCGTAGAGAATATCGGCGGATTGTTTCTAAAACCGTTTTATTGCTGCTCACTGACAAGAGGCTGCGTTGCGCCGCGACTTTAACGGTCGACAGTTAAATTTAACGGCGAGAGTGCGAAAAACGATCGAGAGGAAATCGAGGGAAAAAAATGATCGGATCGCGCGCTCGGACCAATGGAGGCGCGTCTCCGCGTTTTATCGTCTGCGATTGGTTGCGGGCGATGCGCGCTGCGGCCGCGTGTGACCAGTAGCTGGAACCGCGGGGTGTTTTCAAAACCGGTAGCGATCTAGAACTGCCGTTAACAAATGCACGTGGTTAACGCCCATACACACACACACACATATATACAAACGCATACGTATACGTACACACACACACACTCACAAACACTCCGCTCATAATTTAACTTAAGCGCAGCGCGCGCGCGTTACACGTGTCCGCGGTGCCAATTAATGTCTACATTAAACGGGACCCAGATCTTACCGACTTACGCAAAGCTCTCTTTACAACTTTATAACTGCCGCTTAACTCGACTCCGATGAAAACATCGCGTCGAGAACGTGTTCATTTTTTTATTATTACAGGATCGTATATTTTTCGTAAACCAATATCTGTCATAATTCACATTAATTTACTGTCAAAACTGACATTTGAGGTTACTGATAATTTGACATTTCTGTCTACGTCAATTACATAAATTTCACTAATTATGTTGCTTGGGACAAAATTGTTAATATTTTTCACTAATGTAAAAAATGTTAAGATAAATTTATCTAAAATAATTAATTGAGTTTTCGAAATAAATTTAACAATTATTCAAAAATAAAATTAATATACATTTTCTATTAATTTTATGTTTAAAAAGAAACATTTTAATCAGAATTTTTGTAAATAAATTTAGTAATTTTGTTGCTTGGGACAAAATTGTTAATATTTTTAATTTTT
>NW_017096087.1:166719-172075 GCF_001412225.1 Nicrophorus vespilloides
ACAAAATTGTTAATATTTTTATTTTTTATATAAAAAATTTTCAATAATGTAAAAATGTTAAGATAATTTTATCTAAAATAATTAATTGAGTTTTTGAAATAAATTTAACAATTATTCAAAAATAAAATTAACATTTTCTATTAATTTTATGTTTAATGTTTAAAAAGATACATTTTAATCAGAATTTTTGTAAATAAATTTAGTAATTTTTAATTTTTTATAAAAAAAAATCAATAATGTAAAAATGTTAAGATAATTTTATCTAAAATAATTAATTGAGTTTACGAAATAAGTTTAACAATTATTCAAAAATAAAATTAATTTACATTTTCTATTAATGTTTAAAATGACACATTTTTGTAAATAAATTTAGTAATTATTTCTAATCAAATATTATAATTACGTGTATAATTAGAATTTCTTTAAAAATATAAATTGACTGTAAATTTGTCCGAGATGACAAGAGCAATTAGGTAAAATATATAATAGTTTCAAATTAGAAAATCTACAGAAAAATTATACTTCATTAAAGCCCAATTTCTGTTTTCCATTTAATTTACGACTCGAAATTAATTAACTATAACGTGTATACTTTTATTTAGAGAATTAAAGAAATTTATTTCTAACTAAATATAATAAACGTAGTTTGTAATCGTTTTTAAATAATCATGAATTATAATTTATAACTATATAAAATTATATAATAAAACTTGTATAAATACAATAGAAAAGTGTGTAAATTTATATAAAATTTGTGGTTTTGTATTAAACATTATTTAAACTCACAAATTACTGATATATATACTTTGTCCACTAAAGAAATTTTTGTGGACAAAATTTTTGATGAAAAAAAAAAATCAATGAAAGATAAATTATAAATACATAATAGTTTTAAAAAAATATGTATAAAATCTAAATTTAACAGTAAAGATCATATGAGAAATAACTAAAAATGAGCTGGAATGAATTGATCAAAATACTTCTATGGTTGAAAAATGGATGATATTTAATTATTTGTGAATATTTCTGATTTATCAATGATTTCTATAATTTTGTCTTGTGATATTTCTTGAATTTAATGAAATCTATGTAACGTAAAATGATGATTTTATGAAAGAAATTGTGTGTATTTATTGAAAAATGTGTAATTTCTTTATGGTTTCGTTTTTCTTTTCAGTGGATGTTAATTTGTGAACTGGATTTATTTCGTTCGCGTTTTGCATGGGTTGTAATAAATAAAACACCTGCGGCGAGAGAGATACTCGTTTTCGCGGCGAATAAAAAAAAAGGGAGAGAAGAAAGTTTCGTTGCGGTGCGTTTATTATATATATATTATATGTATATAGATATTATATAAGTGGATGATCGCGTGCGTAACGCGCGGCCCCAGGTTATGTAGCCTGGAGCCCAGTGGGAATTCCGGTAGCGGCGCGTAGCACGGCAGCGCGTGCCATTTTACCATGGTTACAACAAACCCCAGCCAGAGCATTCCAAAGTTAAGCAACAGAATTTTGTTGTTAATTCGAAAAAGTGGATTAACAATAAATATGTTGTTTGTAAGAAAATTGAATATAAAAAAAAATAAAATTTGTAAAAAAAAATGTGTACTTACAGTTTTTGTTCAGAGCGTGTTTTCCGTTTTGCTATATGGATACCAGGACGAGAGATGATGCACGTTGCTGGCTGGGCAAGAGAGCTGGCTAGGATTGCGGGTGGTTCCCGTTGCTCGATCACAATACAAAGTGAACCTTCGCCAGAGTTTAAACTCCTTCAGAGTTCGCAGCTGCTGTTAGAATGCTTCTGTAGCAAAGTGGCGATGGTAGCCCAATGGTCGGCTCGGTAGTGTGTTGCGGTACCCCCCGGTCCCCTTCGCCGCTTCTTAAGACCAGCCTACCGACGCTCTTCGGTAACCAGCGGATAAGGTTCAAAATCAGACGGTCGGAGCACTCGGACACCAGAAGTCCGTTCCATCGGACCATCAAACTGGTCTCTATGGTACGTGGACGTTAGGACCACAGCGCGGGCCCCCGTGTCCTATGGGTCCATTATGTAGATGCACGGGATGTGGGTGCTATATACTACTCTCCGACGAAACAACGAAAACAAAAAAAAAAGAAGAACGAGGATAAATAAAAGAGCGCAGCAGTACATAGCATTCCGCTTATTTACAGCGCATTCTTTCTCACAGACCTCTTTCTCTCCTCATTCTCTCACTCACTCTCTCTTAGCAACCATCACCTTGGTTCTGTTACTTGTGAATGCCGGAATACCATGCGAAGATAGTTCAATTAATAAATTTAAAGTAAAAACATGTAATCCTAGCTTTTCAGACCTAATTGAAATATACATTTTGGCGAGATGGGGGGAATTTTGATTGATGAGGAAGCTGCGCCAGTGAAGAAGTGAGTGAAGCGAGCAAATTGCTCAGGCCAATAAATTTCATCTCTCCGAAACCGTTTTTCCTTTGCTTCTCCCGTGAAATGTATGCGCATATGATCATAATGCTAATAGCCTCTTTCTTCCTCCATCAAGTAGCTTCAATTTCAACCGAATTCTTCTTTTTTTTGTTTCATTTATTCATCATCATTCATATTTATTTATTTCAATTAAACCGTTTTCCATTGTTAACACAAAACGTACCTAGTTCATGTTAAAATCGCTATAAATCACAACATACAAATTTTATCAAATTATATCGAAATATTTCATTCGTTCATTTAACTTACAAAAAGTATATGAAAAGTTCATTAGTAAATATAAGTTAATTGAAGATAAATAATTTTATAAAAATATAGTTAAATGAATTAAAAAAAATATTGTTAGATTTTTTTTCAGGTTTTGTACCTACTTTTGTCTACAATTATGCATATAATCGAATATAAACTATGAAATTTAATAGTAAAGACATTTTAGTATAATAATTACATAAAATAAGTAAAAGTAAACTTGATAAAAGTGAGCACGAATGAATTGAAATGATTTAGTGATCAAAATACTTTTACAAAAAATACTTTTATACTTGGATGAAATTTAATTATTTGTGAATAAGACAAATCAATCAATATAAAGTATAGTTAAATTCATTAAAAAATATTGAGAATCTCCTGTTATATTTTTTTTTTATTAATTTTGTACCTTTTTTTGTCTACAATTATTTATATAATTTTATGTTTATTCAAATAGATTTTATTACTAACTTTAAGTACTTATATATAGCAGAAAATTCCTTTACTTAAATCAATTTTAAATTAGAAATTTTGTAGTCTTATGTTCATTTACATAAGATATATTTTTTTTAATTTACACAAAGCTTTTTCCGATTTTTGTTTCATAACACATAAATATTTTCCAATGAACAATTGATGATAAAAAGAATTGACAATTAATGATTTAAATAATGAAATCATTAAAAATACATATATTTAGTTGATTCTTAATAAAGACAAATCTATAACAATTTTTTTTAATTATATGTTAAACTTGACGATTATTGAATTACACAATTAAATGTAATTAATTTGTGTAATTGTGAAGAAAAATACAAGTTTTATAACTTAATAATCATAATTTGTGTATTTAAACAAAAAAAAAATGTGTTTTAGTTAACTTTAATGAAAAACTCTTATTTTTTTTAATATTGTTTTGTTCTACTCCAGAATCATTCCAATTTATATAATTTTACATTTGTTTTAACCAAATTTCATATTTTTTTTAGTATTAATTTGTACAAATTTAGTATTTTTAATAAATAAGTTTCATACTAAGTTTCTATTCAATTTTATTGAATGTATTCAGTCTGAAATTAAATGTAAATAATTAAGCAATAATCTCTAAGTTAATATGTTTATAGTAAATAAGTTGTATTATAATAATATTATTGTCAAAAGGTACCGAAAAACTAATTGAGCAATACATAGGATAATAAGGATTATAGACTAATATAAAACTAAGAGGATTATTGGATAATCCATCTTCGAGAAGTACTAAGCAAGGATGAAATTAAGTGAAATGTGTTGGCATCGTGTGAACGTGTTTCTTCTATTTACGCTTCTACGTACAAACCGATTCTACACATTCTATTTTGACATTTGACACGTACAATGACATGACATGAAATGTCATTCGAACGTAACAATTGTAGTTTGCATTCCCGTTCCATTCGTTTTCGTTGGATGACTGGTAATTAAATGGCCCAGTTTTTCGACTCGAATTCAATGCAATATCCAAATGTCATTTGATCGCAATTGTTTATATAAAATCGATTGTGTTTTTATTCCATCGATGTCATTGACGAAAGGTTTCTTCTTTACTTTCATTTTTTTTAAATTTAAATATGAAATTACCGTCAACTTTTCAAGTTTATAAATATATAAAAATTCAATCTTAAAACGTAACAATTTTGATCTAAAATCATTTTTTCAAATCATTTTTTCTAAATTTATCTTATCAAATGATAAAGTAGATAAAGTTAATAAAATTATATAAAAGAAAACGATTAAAAAATTTGAAATTTGTTGTAAATATTTTGAATACAAACAAAAAAAAAAATAGAAAATTAAAGTATTTGAATGAAAAACGTATTATTATATAATTATGTAGAAAAATTTAGATCAAATAAAAAAAAATTGAAGCTTTGTTCATATTATTTTTCAATTAATAAATCTTCATAATTGAGAAATGTTACTATTAATAAATATTACAATTGTTAATTTAGTAAAATACATTATGTGGTACTTGTCAAGTATTTCAAAGTAATTTGTTAAATTACTTGTGGTAAGTAAGTATTGTTTTTTTTTGTATGGGTAACATAAATCCGGTAGTCTCTATTAAAGTAAATAAGGGGTTTTCCGTTTTAGCAATTTGCGCACCGCAATTAGCGAGTAAATTTATGCAAATTTCGTGCGGGTCCAGAAAGAAAGAATGGGGAAATTTCCATAACAATTGCTTTGGGTCAGCTGCTGATGTCGGTGGACGAACGAAGGAGGAGGAGGAGGAGGACGGAATGGACGAAGAAGAAAGGTAAGAAAAAAACGCAACGTTTCCTACTGCCACGGAAAAGAATTGATGAAGAAATTATTTAAATACCGTTGGTGTTTTCGGGGGCGAAGCCATCATCATTCTTTCATCGGAACCCAACTTCGGATTTTATTCCCCGTATTTTTCTGGGCCAAAAAATGCCGAAAGATGAAGAAGAAGGGAAAGAAAAAACACACTCACGACTCTACTGGATAATTAAAAAATTGTTTTTTTATTCAAATGCCGCGCGACGGGAGGTGCGAACCACCATTAAAAGGGGGTTGAATAAATCAAGGGGTCCAAAAAGAACGATGAGGTTTCGAGCAGATTTCCTTTTTTT
>NW_017096087.1:172092-183900 GCF_001412225.1 Nicrophorus vespilloides
TTTTTTGATATATATTTTATTTTCTTCTCTTCCATTTCTTTATATTATTTTCTGTGTGTGTCCGGCTTTATAAATATATAATATATGTATTACATTTTTATTGTGCTACGTAATCGGTGGGATTCTTGAGGAGTGAGAGTGGTACAGACATTCTTCGGGGTCGTGAAATGGTCCGATGAAGGTTTGGTCTTTCGGTTCTTCGTCTTGGCTTTGGATGGTTGCGGTCGCACCCACGTTACGCGACCGCTTCAATGGTATGACCATCATCGGACGCGGAGGATGAGGATGTGGACGAGGGGAAGGTGTATTCCACAGAGGTGTCCTTTGTGTTCTTCGATGTGCATGCTTTCGCATCCTCCTCCGGCTCGAGCCACCACTCCCTGTTCCTCGCCTCCTCCAATTGATGCTGAACCGAACGTTTTAATCCACGGGGAAACTTTCACACGACATCGCTCGGGCCTCTCCTCATCCGGCACAGAAACAACGCAAGAAGCCAAACCGTTCAACAATAACAACAACAACAATAACAGCAACAACAAAAACGAACGAATACATTCCACTTAGTACAAATTAACATCCACATGCTGTTCTTTAATATAAAATCATAACACTTCTTCGTTATTCAATTTAATAAACAGCAAAATTTATTTGTTGTTTTCCGAGATAAATATTTCATCATTTCATTTTACAAGATACAATAGTAAATTCAGTTCTCGAACAAAAAAATTCGGTTTTTAAACAGTATATCGTTCTTTTATGCAACTAAATTTAAATTTACATAATTGTTGCATATTATGTAAAATTTAAATTTTGTTTTTTAAAAATTTTGCGTTTTTGATTATTTCCTAATATTTATTACTTTCTTATCAAATATATAAGTTTTTCTTTTAATCAGTGAATTAAAATTTATGTAAGATTGAAAACAGTCAAAAAAATGTTGAAAATTGAAAAGATTGAAGTGAAAATTTAATTTATTAATAAATAAGACTACTAAATTTTTATTATTTTTATAATAATACTAATATTTATTGAAACTATTGACCATCTTTCCTATTTCAACTAAGTTTCCTTCTAGATTTACTAAAGTTAAAGTTTTCTTTATACTTGATATATTTATTACGTAATTAATTGAAATTTCATAAATTTGATTTTCATTAATAAATTTATCTTGTTTGGTTTGTAAATCATAGGTGTATTATCTTCACATGTTTTCTTCATACGTAGTAGCGTAAATTCGTCAAACAATTGTAGTAGTTCTTAAATACATTGCCTAACTCAATTAAATAAATTATGTAACAGTAAATTTTGTTCATTTTCTGAATTAATATTTAATTTATATAAAAATCGATACAACTTTATTCTCACTACAACTTTTTCATTACATAAAAATTCCATATGCAACAGATTTTTCATAACACAAATCTATTTTATTTCCTTTTAATACTTACATTCTATTCCTATCATAAATCACACAAAAATAAGAAATGTTTATTGAAAAAAAACAATAATACAAAAATTCTATTTTATACAAATTTTACATCACTTAATCACGATTTTTTTTCTGTATATGTAAACTATACATTAATATCATGAAACTCACAAATATAAGAATAATTTCTTCTATTTTAAACATATTTTATGTAACTTAAGTTTGTTTTATTTCTGTAAGTAATTTTAAAGTGAATTTTCATTTAAATATTTGTACATCCAATGACGATCCATAAACGATTATAGTAGTTCTTAAATACATTATTAAAGCTAACTCCATTAAATAAAATTATGTTCATTTTTTGAATTAATATTTAATTTACATAAAATCTATACAATTTTATTCTCACTACATTTTTTTTTTCATTACATAATATTTCATACTTTTACATATTTAAAAAATAATATAAAAATTCAATTTGTAACAGATTTTTCATAACGCAAATCAATTTTATTTTCTTTTAGTACTTTAATTCTATTACTATCATAAAGCACACAAAAATAACAATTGTTTCTTGAAAAAACAATAATACAAAAATTCTATTTTATACAAATTTTACATAACTTAACTCGATTTTTTTTCTATATATACTTTAAATACATCACGAATCACACAAATATAAGAATCATTTCTTGTATTTTAAACAGATTTTATATAACTTAAGTTTGTTTTATTTATGTAGGTA
Organism: Nicrophorus vespilloides; assembly: GCF_001412225.1. NCBI lineage: Eukaryota > Metazoa > Arthropoda > Insecta > Coleoptera > Silphidae > Nicrophorus > Nicrophorus vespilloides. Next base: position 174,267 of record NW_017096087.1, read on the forward strand.
ACTTTACAGTGATTTTCTACATTGAATTTTCATTTACACTTTTCATTTAAATATTTGTACATCCAAGTGTATTTTTTTCATATAAATCCAATTAGAAACATTCTTTAATTAATTGAAAAAAAAACAATATTTTTTAGAATTTATTTTTAATTTTTCTCAATTTATTTTGAAAATTTCTAACCGTACTATTGTGAATCTTAGACTATTCGAAGCCGCACTATACTTTATAAAATTATAATATTAATAACAAAATTTGTGTATTTTATCAAATTTTCTATAAAAGAAACCAAAAAATTATATTTTTGAAATCGAAATTTACATAAAATAATAGCAGGATTTTAAAATTATTTTTCGATGTAAACATTAACCAAAAATACAGTAATTAGGAAACATCTGGGTATTCAAGCAAAGATTCCAGATGATGAATATCGTTTTGTTTTTTTTTTGTGGTAGAGAAGGAAGCGCAGCAGAGCAATGAAATAATTTGCTCCTTCGTCTTTTATGTGTTTTCGTTGCTCGAGTCGCGCCGTTCGTGTTTTATTTTTCTGCGTCCACCGTCCTCCCTGTTATTTATGGTGGTGTTTATGGGAGTTTGAGCAGCGTGAACGGCTCGGGCCCCGGACGGCACATTTGTTATTGCCTCATTCAACAGGCCGAAACGATGGAACAAAAAAAAAGTTAAAAAAAAATAAAATAGAGAATATATATATAATATAATAATGCCCGAACGAATGTGCTTCTTTTTTTCCCTTACATTCCCGACGCAGAAATCCGCTCATTCATTCCTTTTTTTCCATCCCCCCAATTCTTTCCAACATTGCTTTTTTATCTTCATCTATACACACATTATACTTACGAAATTTCTCACCCCTTGGTGAAAATGAAGCGAAGAATGGTGAGTCGGAGTCCATTAAACCTCAATGGCACTTCAGATTCGGGTCCAGAGGTTGAATGAACAGTTTGGCCAACATCTATTCACGTTTAGAGTTATGGTATATGTTCTGGAGGAACGTGCAACTCAGAGCATTGAGCATTTGACATACAACACTTCTCAGGTGGAATCAAAATATTGAGTCTATAGGGTTTTAATGACTTTTGAGAATTTTTACTTCGAATTAATGTCAACTCTTTGTAATTCAAGTTTAGTGGACAAATCTATGCTCAGTTGACTAATTATATTTATAGTATTATGAGTACACCTTATTCAAGCGTTTCTCAAATATTTTACAGCTTATAGTTATACTATGATTAAATAACATACAATTTTTTAACGCTATGACACAAAAATGACAATAAAATGACATCTGTCACATGTCATTCTGTAACTCATTAACCTAAATTTTGTGTGCTGGTGGTTCCACTATGAGACCACATAAAAATGATTATTTCTCAGTGGTTTCACAGTGGGACCACATGTTTTTTTTTAATAACTAAACAAATTTAATCATGCTTTCGTAATGTATTAAACATTTTTAACCTAATTTGACAAAAATATAATCTGGGACACAAACGTATAACGAAAAATATATCCAATATTGGATATGAGAACGGCTGCAATAGATTAATGCGAAATATATAATTTTGTTGTCGATATTTCATCAACTGAACTCGGATCGTCACGTCCTGAGCATCGATCGTACAATAATTATGTAAATTATGCAGAAAATTATAAACAACAACAAAATAAAAAGTAGAGATAGAAAGAAAACGACGTCCATAAATTATAATATAATGATGATTGATGGTGTGTTTAATTGAACTAAACCAGATCCCGTGCTTCTTGTGCAAGTTTAGCATTACGTTATTCCACGAAGCATAAACAAATTGTTGTTGTTGTTCGATCAACGCTCTGTTTTTTTTTACTGTTCTTGTAATTTATTTATAGTTGTTTCGGATCCGATATCGTCGGATATTGAGCGGAGGTGTGGGTCCAAAGACAAAAAAATCGGACACGTTAAAAATTGAAAGTGTTAAAAAAAATGTAAGAAATGTGACGTCTTCGTTTATTTTCAAAGTGTGCAATGGAAAAGGATGTAAGATGTTTACCGAATAAACAACGAACCGAATAATAACACTTGCGCTGTTTTTCCGCCCACTAAGAGGATAATAAAGATGTTTTGCTGTGAATTTTTTTTTTCTTGGACGTCGATGACGAAAATGGTTTATATCTAATATTAAATCTGCTTTTAACATCTTATTTAAATTGAACGAAATAAAAATAAAGTGTGCATTTATAAATTGATGGAAATAAAGAATTTTTAACCAAATTTATTCTAAAATTTGACAGAAATATAATTTGGGAAACAAAGGGTTAACGAAAAATGACAGCTTTCACTTCGTTTATTTTTAACCAAAATTTATAATTTAAATAATGACATAATTGTGTCAGTACTTATAAGTACCGACAAAGGGTTAAAACAATGGATTTGTGAGTTAAAAGTTGTAACAATTAGTAGAGTTCTGCAGTGGAACCACATTTTTTTTCAAAAACTAAAGAAATTTGATTATGCTTCTTAATGAATTACACATTTTTAACCTAATTAATCCTAAAAATCGACGATTTTGACAGAAATATAATCTGGGACACAAAAAATGACAGTTGTCACTTTCTTTATTTTTAACTCAAATTTTTAATTTAAATAATGAAATAAATTTGTAATAATTAGTAGAGTTTCGCAGTGGAACCACATGTTTTTTTTAATGTATTATACATTTTTAACCTAATTAATCCTAAAAATCGACGATTTTGACAGAAATATAATCTGGGACACAAAAAATGACAGCTGTCATTTTGTTTATTTTTAACCATCATTTATAATTTAAATAATGACATAAATATGTCAGTGCTTATAAGTACCAACAAAGGGTTAAAATAATAGATTTGCAAGTTAAAAGTTGTAACAATTAGTAGATTTCCACAGTGGAACCATATGTTTTTTTTTTTCAAAAAAAAATTGACAATTTTAACAGAAATATAATCTGGGACACAAAGGGTTAACGAAAAATGACAGCTGTCACTTCATTTTTTAACCAATATTTATAATTTAAATAATGACATAAATTATAAATGGTTAAAATAATGGCTTTGTAAGTTACAAATTGTAACAATTAGTGGAGTTACCTAATTTTCAATTAATTCATTGAGAATTTGTTGGAATAAGTTGAGTGATTGGAGATGACAAGGTGCTGAATAAATAACGTCCGAACGTATTTATTCTGAGAAGTCGAACGCATTTAGGGGATGTAGATGGATGGAGAGAGGTATTCTCTAATGCCCTCGAACCCGGGGCAAAGGTAAACAAGGGCTGTCGGTAGTTCAAATAGGCGAGGAGGGACGAAGAGATAATGTTGCCCGATAGGGCATCCCCTTTAAGGTGTGCGATCGAATGTAATTTCGGACAGTTATATAATTTATGCCACCCGCCTCGTAGAGAGAGAGGTGTGAAGGTCGCCGCGGTATTTCCAATTCCAGGGAAGATTCCTCGAGGATTTACGACAAATAGATTAGACGATGATGAGAATGATAAAAAATATATTAAGATTTTTCATTTACATAGCGTTATAAATACCATTTTTCTGTTTTCTTTCATCTATGAGGGGTTGGTGGAATGAAAAAGAAAAAAAAAACTTCTTATCACTTCTACAGTATTTGCAGTTGCGTTCTTGTGTCGGCTTCGCCCGTCTTTGAAGCGTGAAAGAAAGAAAAAATTCCGTTTGTGCATTCGTGTCGAACGATTTTCAGGAATTGTTACTACTATCTGAGTAAATACTCGATTTTTATCTAAAATGAACGGGGCCGTATGGTATGTGATGTCTTCTTCATGCTTTGAGAGCGAGGCTTCTTCGTATTGGAGAGAACGGAAAAGAGGATGTTGCTGCTGGTGAAGATGATGATGATGGTGGTGATGGCGGATGGTTGGATGGTTGCGATGGCGAAGGGAGTGGAGATGAGAGGAGAGAGAGGTTGCTGCGTCGGGGCGGAGGAAATCTTTGGTCTTGGGCAGTCGGTTAATATAAACGTCTCGTTAGTTATTTAGAGCTTAGTGAGAGCGGTATGCGCGAGATGTGTATATATGATACGTACTCGGGGGGGTTCATTACCGGGCATGGGAGCCCCCTAAGGGGGTGGTTTGCCGCGGTGTGCTGCCTGCGCCTCAGCTAGAACGCTGGGAATCGCCCCAGGTGCTAGTAGCAACTGCCCCCACCGCCTTAACCAAAGGTTAAGGGTCACTACTCTTCCTCCACTGCCCAACTCTTTCTTGTAATTCCCTTAGCCTTACTATACATTACACACACACACCCATGCGGACACAATATCGTTCCATCCTCCTCCATCAAAGACCTCCAGACGGAGAAGGCAATCGCATTCATTTTATATATATATACATGTATAAGATGATGATGAAGAAGAGAAGAAGAAGACGATGAAGAATATAACAAGAAGAAGAATCGCGCGCATACACACACACACACAAACCGCAGCCTGTCCATAATGTGCAACCCAACTCAATTACGTTTTATAACTTTTCCCGATGCGAAAAAATTATATAATTTATACATAAGCCAACTTTAATAATATTTAACGACCAGTTTGCGAAACGTCACCGGATCGGATGAAAGCTCTCTCTGGTCCACCTAAATGAATCCCACAGAAGAATCTCATGCGAAGATTAATTTAAAACTTCTGTTCTTAATAACATCACATTTTTATTTTGAAAACATTTTTTTACATAACTTCTTTTTAAATAAATTGTTAACTTTCTTAAATGTTTAATTGTCGTTTTTAATAAAACGCACATAAATTGGTATGAAAATATCATCAAAATTTGTATTGAACAATATAATATGTGTTAATTTGTAAGTTTACTTTCTTAAGACTTATTTAATAAATCGCATACAAACTTTCTATTTGAAAATTGAACTTTTTAACATCAATATTATATATGAAAATTGGTAACTTTACTTTTTTAAGACTACTGAAAATCATCACTTTTTTAAGAAAACTTTCTAAACAAACTTTTTCATTTGAAAATTTAACTTTTCAGCACCAATATTCTATGTGAAAATTGGTAACTTAACTTTCTTAATACTACTGAAAATCATTACTTTTTTAATAAAATGCATACAAAATTTCTATTTATAAATTGAACTTTTAATGTGAGATTTTTTTTCATAACTAACCATCAACTTAATTTCTCTGAATCTATTCGATCTTCACACTTATCTAATTTATATTAAATCTCATATATGATTCTGAAAAAGTTATCAAAAATCATTTTTTTCCAGATTTCTAAAGAAATATTTTAAACAATTTTCCTGAAAAATCTGTATGAATTGGGAAAGACAACCCAAAAGATGTAAACGCATTTATTACAAGTTTCTTTTGTATTATGTCCATTCACTATACTTGTTCAGACTTGAAACTCTTTGTTCTGTTAGAGGTTATAGGAAAGTCAAATTATTGAAGAAGTTAAAGAAATTTTAAAGTTATTTTGTATTGAAATATTAAATTTTAAGGTAAATATTTTAATTTCTTTATTATTACGAAATCTTATAAAAAAAAAAACAATCTTATTCGTTTGATTTTAGTTGACTAAATCCATAAGTTTATTAGACAAAAACTGTACATTTCGTCGAGCAGGAGAAATTTCATCATCGTAAATTTTGCAATTATTTTATTATTTATGGACAAGAAGCAAATATTCTTTTTTTTTAACTAACACCGTTTGTAATTCCTCGCATACCAAGAATACGTCCACACGCTCAAACCACCCATGACAAATGGAAAGGCAAAAAAAAATAAAGTAATGGATTTCCTCAATGAAATTCCGAAATGCCATCGAAATTGCGGATCGCGTTATGCCGCACCGCATAAAGGCCATCATCATCTTTGAAACCAATTGCGTTATTTATAGTATTTGCAAACGAGCTATTAATAACATCGTTCCACTCCACTTGACCGCAAAGAACTCATGAGCCGGACGAGATGAAAACGAAAACCTAAAAAGATTTCCACGTAATTCCCATAGCGAGAAACCGCAGAGACGGACAGAGATATTCCAGAAGCCCATCAGATGAATCCGGGCCATCATGGAATTTATAATAATATGAATAATCGTAGCGCGCGGCAAGAGCAAACGGAAGACAACATCATCATCATCTTCATCATTATGATCATCATCTTCGAGCATCTGACTCAGGTGTAAATAAATGCGGATGGATGATTCACGGGCTACCGCCGAGCGGAATTCTATTTTCGGAATTTGAATAAATTCCGTGCGATACCTTTTGCCACCATTAAAATGTCACAGGAATGGTAAAGGTTATGGATGGATGATGCTCTCTTCCTCTTTGCTCTCTGGTCAAAGTGAAAGATTGAGTGAGAGAAATCTGGATGACGAATGCCACCTGAATGCGAACATCATTTCACGCGTGCTTCCAACAATCCAACGTTGTTTCGATGCAATGCGAACGCTCTTACGGTTTACTCTTATTCTAATCTTCGCCTTCGGGCCTTCTGCGTTTCGCTTTCGTAATACGAATTTAATGGACATTTTAATCATGGGAATAGTCCAAAAACGCTTTCGCAACTCCGCTTCTCTCGCTCCTTATAATATACATTAAATAATATTTAAAGTCTCGTCATCGCCTTCAGTTATGTAAATCCGATCAAAATTGGTCCGAATTGGACTCGGAAACGAATATCACGTAACACATTTACTTCTTCCTAACGTGATTATCCATATTTTTCTTTTCTTCTCAAATTACATGTTAAAACACAAAATGTGGACACTGTCAATTTTTAACCTGTCAAGATGTCAAAATTATACAAAATTAACCAAACTTTTTACATATAACCTAAATTAATTTAACTTTAACCTAATCTTAATTCTGACTTATACCAAAGAATATGACTTATTTCAATGCAATATGACATAACTAAATTAACATCCAATACAGTTTTTACACACAAAAACAAAACTTGGTCTAACTAAATATAATTATATAAGCAACGTTTTCCTATATAAAAAATAGAAATTTTATATATATTAACGCAATAAACGTTTTTTTTTTTTGTTGATCAGAAAGATGAATCATAGAATTATATTGCTATGAGTATTCGGAAAACCACGGGTGACGCGTATTATCCGTATGTTTCTGGGCTCGGTTTATGAATGAACGAAGAAGAGTCATATTTGCACGGTGGAACCTACATATTTTAAAAACAATCAAATTCCGCGAACGACGACCTCCTGTACAATATCCCCAAGCGTGAATTCCCACACCGATAGGAAAACGTCTGCATCCGCCAAAGAAGATTTCTAAAAATTCCTCAGTTAATGCGTAAAGTAAAAGCCGGAATTTTGTGCAATTAATAATTGAGTTTTATTGAGTAATCATTGTTAAAATATGTATTTTATTTATTAGGTTAATTATGATAACATCTGTCAAATATTACTTACATAAAACATTGTTTCATCATCATTCTTTTCTCTTAATTTATTAGTAATCATTGTTAAAATATTATATAATATTGATTGATTATTTGTGAAATGACATCTGTCAATATAATAGCAAATGTACTTATTGACATCTGTCAAAAAAAATTAATAGTGACAGCTTGTCAATTATTGACAGCAATTTATTAATCAAATCGTTTCGTATTTTTATTTTAGTTAAAGCACACGTTACGAAAACTATTCAACAAGTAGAGAATAAAAATTGTACCGAAAGCACACAAAACATTTGTCAAATGCAAATATGTGCACAGCAATTGAGTTACATAAGCCGACGCCCGGTTTCGCCACACGTCAATATTGTGACACGTTGCGGTGACACCAAAGACTGACAGTTGTCACGAAGTTTCGTAATCCCGATTTCGTAAACCGTTTATTGCTTATCCGTTTTCAGATAATTAGAACAATCCGACTAAACAGACGTTGCGTAAACATTTCAAATTATTCATTTCAATTCTCTCCCATTAAAAATATAATAAAAATAGTAATAATTTGACATTTGACACTTCTAGAAACTCTTGACATATTTATACAAATTGACATATTATGTCAATGCCTTATACTTTTGTACCCCTACAATTAAATTGAATAACGTGTGAAATTGTAAACAAAAACAATAAGTTAATCAAGACACGTTTTGTTTCTGCTTATATCTTCGTACTGTTTTTTTTGTTGTTGTTGTTCTCTTCTCGTTCCGACAGTGGTAATAGAGACATATAATTTTTGACTCGTTTTAATGCCCCTTTTGTTAGAGGAGATTAATGTTACCACGCCTAAAAGATTAAGAAAGAGAGAAAAAATATAGATATATATATATTATGTGTGTTTGTATGAAGGAACAGGCCTTTGTTTCAACGTGTGTTTTCTTAATGTGTACCACTTTTTCCCCGCCGCTTTCCCCTCGCATTACGTTCAGTAACTGAATTATTTCATCGTAAGCCGTTTTCCATTCTTCTGTATGCAGTGCGTTGTTTATGAACCCATAAGGAATTATGTCATTATTTTTCTTTTTTTTTCTTTAAGCAACGCTGAAATACCACCACGCAATGTTATTATTTATTACTTGCAGTACTTTCCTTATCAATAAGAAAAAAATATATAATGCAAACATTCCTTTAAGAAGGTTATCATGTCTTTTTATCTACCGAACAAAATAAATAAGTCAATAATAGTTAATATGTTTATTACTTAATCATGATCAAATCAATAAAATTGTAATTTATAATTGGAATTTTTTTATATGCGATAAATTAATTTCTAATATAAAAGTGATTTTTCTATTGATATTATCAATAAGTTTAGGTTTAATTTGTTTAATTTAGGTTAATAAGTCTATATTAATAATGAAACATATATGACAATTAGGGTATATTCATAGTAACTGCAAGAGGTAGTCCATAACAAATTGAAGATTATCATAAGAATCCTTAACAATAATAAACCTATAAAGTGTTCATTAAAACTGTAAACTATTCTATAGTATTCATAAAAGTATAGTTTTAATAGAATCAAAGTAAAACTCAAAATTAATGATTTTTTTTTAATATCAAAAGCTTTGAAATACTTATATTATTTGCAAAATTATGGTTTCAATATTTCTAAATTAAATATACTAATTTCTACAATACCAAATTTATTTTTATACTAAATTTTGAAAATTTGTAACAAAATTATGTAGAATTATTTTTTTTTAAAACTAAAACCATTATATTCATACTCAAAACAAGAAATAATTTTATAATCTGGAAATATTTATAAAAATATATCAAAATTAATTATTAATTTTAATTTATCTAAAAATTATTAATATTTTTCTTCTTTATACATTTTGACATTTAATATGAAAAAATATCATTTCTTCGTTGATTTTAACCATGAAAATTGATCAATTTTTGTGTCTTGAAATGTCAACTGTCATCTGTCATATAAAACCATTATATTCATAGTCAAAACAAGACATAATTTTATAATCTGGAAATATTTATAAAAATATATCCAAATTAATTATTAATTTTAATTTATCTTAAAATTATTAATATTTTTCTTCTTTATACATTTTGATATTTAATATGAAAAAATATCATTTCTTCGTTGACTTTAACCAATGGAAATTGATC
>NW_017096087.1:183914-194082 GCF_001412225.1 Nicrophorus vespilloides
TTTTTCTTCTTTATACATTTTGACATTTAATATGAAAAAATATCATTTCTTCGTTGATTTTAACCATGGAAATTGATCAATTTTTGTGTCTTGAAATGTCAACTGTCATCTGTCATATAAAACCATTATATTCATAGTCAAAACAAGAAATAATTTTATAATCTGGAAATATTTATAAAAATATATCAAAATTAATTATTAATTTTAATTTATCTGAAAATTATTAATATTTTTCTTCTTTATACATTTTGATATTTAATATGAAAAAATATCATTTCTTCGTTGATTTTAACCATGGAAATTGATCAATTTTTGTGTCTCAAAATGTCAACTGTCATATGTCATATAATTGTATTCGTCATACGATGACATATTTCATTTCTTTGTTGATTGTAACTATGGAAATTGATCAATTTTTGTGTCTCAAAATGTCAACTATCATCTGTCCTATAATTGTATACGTCATACGATGACATATTTCATTTCTTTGTTGATTGTAACAATGGAAATTGATCAATTATTGTGTCTCAAAATGTCAACTGTCATACAGTGACATATTTTTGGCGTCTATACGATGCACGAGGTGACGGAGTTGACTCCATTTTAGATTTGGTTCTGATCACGTGTGGGTTGCGGGGGTGGGCGTGGTGCGTGGAAAACTCCACGTGACGACCATTCGTGCACAGTAGCTACTATATAAAAACGGTTGCGCGGTAGCCAACAGTAGCAGCTCCATCCCCCCCACCACTTCCTTCCACATATACTATATACTAACTACACATAATGTGTGTGTGTATGTGTAGTATATATGTACTGCGGTGCATCGGCAATAGGATGGAACGGTAGCTAATCCAGTTCCAGCATTCCTTCCTTTCCAAAGGAAGCGAAAAAGAAGAGAGTTTCATTATTGTTCATCCTCCTTCCTCATCCACCTGCTTGGATATGTGCATTTGGCAGCTCTGGTCGATGTTAATTAGGAAGTTATGCGTGGAAGCCGGGGCGAAGGGGAGTCGGATGCGGTGTCGTGGGGGGCGCGATCCCATCATCATCATCGTCGTCATCGTCGTCGTCGTTTGCAGTCGCGGTCGTCTTCTTTCAGAGCCGGTCTCTCCTCCTCTCGTACACTCTTTTCATCTCTCTCTGATCTCTCTTCGGATGGGGTCGGAGGAGATGCCGCCGCGGTGGGCCACGGGGGGAAACGGGGGGACCGGACCCGTCCAGACACTACCGTGCAGTTCCCACGCGACAGACCATCGCGTAGAGAGAGCCCACGGTAAACGCACCACAGACTATACACTAAACCATATAGATTACCAATGCCCAAAAATGGCTATTCACCAAATCGATTTATATCTATAGCCTCTCGCTCGCACTCTACACCAGTCCTCATCTTCCGTCTCTTTCACTCGTGACCATCTCACCCATCCCCGACGTTGACCACTCTCGACGCGGTTTTTTTCCATTCATTTCTTTCTTCACTGCCCGCCAATAACTTATATAAAACTTTTCCTTAATTGACGTTCCATTCTTTACATATTTCACTTTTTCATTTCAATCTGGACAACCTCATTCTCAACATACATCATTCTTATTCACTAAAAAAAATCTATATTAAAGAAGCCACAACAAATACATTATAAAAGTTATAACATATCATGAAAACAGTTACAAAAATTTCAGAATTTGACTCAGTTTCAAATTATGACATTTTTTTTAATCACATCCTATCAACTAATATTTTCTCAATATACAAATGTATTAATATAATTTTAAGTTAAACATTACAAAATTGACTAAAATTTTACAAATTAATTATTTTCAATATATTATATAATTATGACACAAAATTTAGTCCAATTTTTTTAAGAAACTTATTGAAAAAATTCGAAACTTTGTATCTTGTATCATAAGCAAATGTCTATGATTAAAAAAGAAAAAAAAAATTCTTCAAATTTCTTACATTTATAGAAAATTCAGTTTTCAATAGATCAAAATAAAAATGTTTGTAAATTTAATATTAAAATTTTTTAATATTCTAATTTTTTTTTTGGACAAAGTTAAAATTTTTAATTTTCTTCCATTTTTAGTTATAAATAAACAAAGAAAAATCTTTATAAAATTATTATAATTTCTTGTATTTTTGATAAAGTTTAAATTTAACATCGACAAAAAAAAATTGTAAAATTATTATTTCAAAAAAAAACTTTCTAAACATTAAATTGACAAAAATATACATTTGTTAATAATTTAAGTACTTTCATAATACAATAGAAAATATTACCAGAATTGTTATAAGAATTCACATTAAACCATTATTAATAAAATCACAAACTGAAATTGTAATATTTCCAATTTTTCTATAAAATATACTGAATTTTGATAATTGAGAAAATTGCAAATAAATTATAAAAAATAAAGAAGGAAAAATGTGATGATCGTGAAATAAATAACGATGCGTATTTCTGTCACCGTCATTGTGCAATTCTTGTTTACGTCGGATGAGAAGTATTGTATAGGAATGGAATGGGGTATTAGGAGTTGCGAGAATATGCGATGGTTATGGTAGTAGCTAGGAGCTAAATCGACGGAGCTGCAGTGAAATAGGACGAAGAGGCAGGCAGAATGGATAAATGCCGAGCAATAAATATGGACACGAAGGAATCATAATAATAAAGTGTCATCGCATGGAACACGGCCGAATGCATCCAGTAATGAAATGCCACAGGAGAATTGAACGTGAATTATGCAAGTGCCGAGCATAAAGTTTCCACTTAAAAAGATAAACGACTCCAACAAGGAAAACCAACAGTTCATCAACAACAACAACAAAAAACAAAATAGTTCATCAGAATTCAACAACGCAGACAATTCTCTCTAATCCTCATTAAGATTAATTAACGAAAATTTTCATAAAACGCTTCTTTTTATATTTACTTAATAAACTAAGTAATCAATTCAAACTTTCTTATATTAAATTGATTTCTTAGATTAATCAAGAAGTCTGGATTACATAAGATTTATTATTAGTTTAATTTATACTTGAGCTTGTGCTGTTTATTATCTCAAATAGAATTTTACTGTTTTAGTGCTTTTTTTTATGAACTATTAAAATCGGATGTGGCCTATTACAAATACATTTTAAATGTCAAGTTGTGAATTGAATCCTATACCAGAGGAAAAAAAAAGAGAAGAAGTAACAACAAACTGTCAGCTAATTGATTTTTATGGTGTGAAATTAGAAGAGATTAAATTGAATGATTTAATGTGATTTTTATAGCGTTCGAACTGTATAAACATAGAGAGAGAGAGAGAAAAAAATGTTAATATTTAAATCTACATTTTGCCAAGCATTTCTCTTCAAGTAGTTAAAGGAAAATACGTCAATTATCTAACTTTTTTTTGTATTCATCACGTTCTACTTCCCAAGTAATTTGCGGTAAAATAAACATGTAATAAAACCCAAGTAGTTGTTAATTAACAGGTGATTATCGTGCACATTTCGAAGTCATACGTGAAATTTGACAAGTCTGACGTTTAAAATGTATTTCTTTTGACAGTTAAACCATACATAGTCATAGCCAACTTACGTAAATTGTCAAAAAAACGTCAAACTATATCAAGCTAAACTTTCAATGAGTCTCACTGGGATTGAAGATTTCCATTGATGATGCCGTATTTTCTTCCTATGTTTTAACGTTTGCGTGTCCTACGATTTCTTTCATATTTCCAAAGCACTTGGTTGTTGCATCAATCCCGAATCCCACGCGGCGCGTAGAATGCCCATTGATAATACCTTCGGAGCCTTCAATAAAATTACCAAATGCCATTAAGTCCGGGTTTAATTCAATTACGTAAACGAAGAACGTGGACTCGGCATTCGTATTAGCATTCATTAGCATCGATCGTAAAGACTTCATCATCGTCGGGAAGAGAAAGATAGTGGAGAGAGATGAGCTTTTCAATTCGGTGGACGGCGACGCGGGGCCCCGCATTCTTACACATATTTTCCGTTTTCAAATTCCACATTCGCCCCCCATTCACAGACAACACACGCAGGATTCCACCGGAATTCTTCGTGTTTGTTCAGTTCCATTTTTATTTATAACCCTTTCGGTAGGAAGTACATCATAATTCATCATAGCCTTTGACAATCCTACCTAATCCTTGGTCGGAGATCAAGAAAATTTCTTTTTGTTTTTACCGTACGCTTTCTTTTACTAGGTTAATGAATTTACTACACATTTTTATATAATTTATATAAAATAACTTTACAAAACGTTAATGAAAGTTTGGAATATCTTAAATATCTAAATCACCAAATTTCTGAAAAGTGAAGATTTCTTCCCAAATTAGACTAGATTTGATGTGATTTGAAGTGAAACCAGAGTAAAAAAATTAAAACTTAATAGAATTTTAGTGAGAGAATTTAGAATAAAATTCATAAAAAACTTTGAATACAAACTGAAAGATTTAATTTATGAAGTAATCTTTAAGGAAATAACTTCAAAGGATTAGAGTTGTTCTTTTTAGGGGTGCAGTTCTTATATTGCGTAAGTGGTGTTGGTGTTTTTTTCGTGTTCTTCGGAACAACTCGATGGGTGGTTCACACGCATCACATCTGTTTCCCGAACAGGTTATGTGTGTGGTTGCTGAACCAAAGCATGTGTGCATATACCTATATACGTTTACGTACGTGAATGTGTCTATGTATATAAATGTGTGTATGTATATATATATAAAGGTATGTATTTATTTTCGATCGGTCGTTCTACAAAATAAAGTAATTTCTATGACCGCCACACACGCGCTCAACACACCTTCTCCGCTTGGTATTTGGAGGAGGAAGAGGAGGAGGATGGACGAGAAGAAGTCCCATTCTTCTTGTTCTTGTTCCTCGACGGCGGCGGCGGCAACGGCCCACGCGATTTTTTCCTTCGATTCCGGTCCGATGCATACATACACCGCTCTGGCTCATGTGTGAATCCATATGCAGAGCTGCACCTCATCATCATCATCATCATGATCATCATCGTAGTTGTAGTCTTCTTCGTCGTCCCATTGTCTCTCCGTGTAATTTCATGCAAATTGATAACTTTTCCCCCCATTTTCCGTGCGAACGAGAGAATCATCTCGGTCGGATGGAAGGAAGAAGGAGGTGGGATAGAGACAGATGTGTACAGCCTCGTTCCATCCGGCTGATGGATGCAAGCCAAGCAATGCCGTCGTCCACATTATGTGCTGTTGTTGTTTGTTGTTTGTTGTGTTGCGTCGAGTATATAGGAGAAGGTAGGCAGAGCTGTTGGTATGCCCGCCTCACCTCCGTGTGATTGGTTTAACCCGAGAGTACGGAATTAAGTATTCTTGATCGGATTGCTGATGGGAAATATTTCTCCTTTGATGACCGGACTCTCCGGGTATTATTCTCGCTCTTCTCTTCTCTCTTCTCGGCTATTTTTTTTTCTCTCTCGAAGACGTTCCCGTCGCCAATCCATTGTCCTCGCCCTCTCATCCTTCCTCTCTCTCTCATTCCAATCCGTTCATCAGCGATCTCTTTCTTTCCCACAACGAACGAGATGAGAAGACGGATGACACGCAATGACAACTATTGTTTATGGAGCGGCGGGACGTACATCCGATCCTCTCCTTTGAAGCCACCAGCATCCATATACACCCCACCTCCTTTTTTCGGGTCTTCGTCCGCGAAATAACTTCATCCGACGGATCATAAACACAAACCAAATCCATATCCAATTAACACCGTACGAAATCGATTTACGATTCACACCCAAAAGACTTACTCGAATTACAATCATAACTAATTGGAACCATACCATCATCCATGATACAGCAAATACACTGCAACTAATTGAAAATTCAATTCATCTATTTCTTACGCAACATAAATATTTCAAATTCCTCTTAATACACTCCAAAACAGAAATTTTAATCTTTTGTAGTTGTTAGAAAATTACAAAATTGACAATGAATTAAGAAAAACTGAACTAATCATTTTTTTATTTATCTGAAGTTATTATGTAAAAATTATTAAATCAGAACATTCACAATAGAAACATCGACAAATCTTGCTTATTTTTCATTCAAAAACTTTTCATTTCGAGTTAAATGTTTTACGTCCATTATACAAATAAAAAATTACTTATTTAATAATTAATTAATTTTTAATATGATATTATTATAATGAAAAAAATATTCGGATAATTAAATGAATTCCAATTAATAAAACAATTAAGGATTTAGATTGTTTTGATTGCGTAATTTCAATTGGATGGAAATGATATACTGAGAAACGTGTCGCAGATACACAATCGAGATTACAGCCTACTTAGGTGTCAAAGCGCATCTAATTATTGCCAATTAAGACGCATCTCTCCGGGGACCCCCACACTTTATTCTTTATGTTTCTGTCATCTTCGTTCCTTTCGCCTGGTGGAATAATTATTTCGTCGGTCCCCGGACCCGACAGAGAGTGGGTGAGAGAGGGTCGAGGGTCCCGAAGTTTTATGTGCCGGAATGCATATAAAACGTGCCAGATAACGAATCTATGAAACTGAAAACGAAAAGACAAAAAAAAAACGAAACCACAACAGCAACAACAGTAATAATAATATAAAAAATGAAGATGAAGGAATGTAAATAAATTAGAACACCAAAGAAGAAGTTATAATAATGACGATAACTACAACAAACTTACAGAAATGAAGAGAGGAAGATAATGAAGCTGAAAATTAAAGTCATAGAAACAACAGATAATTAATAATACAAAAAAATAAGACAAGAAGATAAAGAAATTTAAAGAAACAACAATAATGAATCTATGAAACTGAAGCTAAAAGATGAGATGGAAATATTGGACATTAGCAACAATAATAATGTAAAGAAGATGTACATAGAGGTTGAAATAAACAACAACAAACAGATAAATGTTGACAAAGAGATGAAACATCAACAATAAAGAAAAAAGAAGATGAAATAATGAAAGACGACAACAATAACAAAAATATAAGAAGATGTAGTATTTCGCTATGGCTTGGCGTGGTGTGGACGGGGCAGCCTGTGGCGAGGCTTAATCGTCCTGCCGCAATTTAATCGTGTTAAGATCATCAGCCTGGTACACGTCAACGATGTGGAAGCCTTTAGCCTCCGAGGTATAGAAACCACTATTAGATTATGCATTTGAATGGTCGAAATGATGATACCGATGATACACATCCATCCCGTTCCTTCCCATGCCGATGCCGTTTTCCCATGGCCCGTGACCCCGCGCGCCGAACCGAAAGCTACTTACGAAGATGACGACGATGAAGATGAATACGAAGATGAGGACAACGACGATCGGGATAATTTTATGCATTAGAACCGAGAGCGCGCGTTGATGTTGTTGCGTAATTGTTGGGAATTGTTCTGTGTAATGCGACGAGAATGGTCTGAGGTGACCGGAGGACGGACGGAACGGACGGGCATGCCTCTTAAAAGCTTTTCTCCTTTCCAACATAACATCGTCCACTATACTTAAATATATATACATTTTATTTATTTTCGCTCCGTCCGTTTGTTTGGTAAAATTTATCAGTTTTCAGGGATATTGTATACATAAAATGTGTGCGTTGTTTGTATAATGTGTCCTCGTATCTCAGTTGTGTTGTTTTAATTTGGTTTTCTCTTTTATTCCTGCTTCGTGATTCAACCTGGGTGGGTCGTTATCAATCACCAAACATGATAAGAGATAAAGACCTACCTGAGGACGGGCCTCAAACAGGACCGAAGAACTCCGTCTTCATCTCTCTTCTTCCACTCACTCTCTCTCCTTTCAACTCATCCATTTTTTGGCGTCTTCCTCGACGAGGGGGGAAGAAAACTGTCCCGGTCAGTTTTTCCTTTTTTTTTTCTCTCGGGTGGACTTGTCAATAAACTAATTTATTTGGAGAACTCCGCACAAGGCCTGCCTCTTCGTACACACACACATACACACAATTCCTTTTACGTACGTTCCAACAGAATTCCACCATTTCGCGATCGTTATCATCATCGTCTCCCAGATTCCGCTCCTCCTCCTCCTCCTCCGCCATCTCCGTCGACATCAACATCACCAACGGGTGTCAAGTTACTTCAATTAAAACAATTACCATTCGTCACCAATCATAAAACCTGGAAAGCACCCATCTAATCTGATGCAGCCTTCGCAACTTCTTCAGCTTCCCATGTCACATTACTAAACCACACAAAGGAAACGTCAGCTTTTATTATGTGACATAAATTTGAAGACCAAACTTTACGTTCTTGTTATCACGAGAATCCAACTAATAGAAACTTAACAAAACATCAATAATCACATCAAAATAAAAAGTAATTAATTGTTCACAATGTGTTTTTATCTTTTTTTTTTAATTGTCAAAGCCATATTGGATCCAAACAATTATACTTTAGATAGATTTAATATGTTTGTTGTTTGTAGAGATTGTAAATATTTTGATGGGTTTATATGGAATTGTTTGTGGTCAGGACTACTGTGAGTGTGGTGGATCACAGGTCACAACATAATTATGGGATGCATATGACCCAAGGCCCAGTCCAACCTCTTGCATTGCATTTGACTTAATCTCTTAATAAATTATCTTCTGCTCGTTTTCGCCTCTTTCTACTCCGGCGATGTTATTGTTGTTGCTGAAAAAAAAAAGAATTTTTTGATCAAGGGTTGTGTTGTCGCAAAGACGAAACGAGAAGAGCACGTCGGAAGAAATCCGAGCCTCGTTCCCATAGAGTCCATGAGGTTGGTTGGTGGTGGCATTCCTTCCTCACCACGGCCGAGGTAATTTTCGGAGAGCAGGGCTCGAAATGTACGCGTAAGTATAGGTTGTCAGTAATGTTCGATAATCTCCAATGATCGGTTTTGAAAGATTGTGACTGAGTGGTGGCATTTTATAAATACCCAAATTACAGGTTGCGATGCCCGAGGTTCTCTCTTTTCACACGAGGCCAACCCCCCGCACCGGGTAAGAATCTCGTGTGGAAGAATTGCTGAAAAGATATGAAGCGGGCTAAAGGATAAGAGACGAAACAAAACACTGGGGGAGGAGGTAGGTTATGGTTACGGACAATCCGGGGTTTCATTCATTGATGATCTGATTTAATAAAGGAGTGAAGAAGGAGATGGAGAGAGTGGAAAGAAGAAAAATCAATGGAGGAGATAATGGGTCGAGATAAACGGATTCTTCGTCGTCGTCGGCTCATATTATTACGAAGATGATCCTGGAATTTTAATCGGACCCGTGGTTCCGTTAATTGACACCCGAAGACACAACGTCTCTATCGGCGTCTTGCTCGTAACCCAATTACGTCGCTAATTGACAAGGAATGCCACCCATGATAACAATTAAAAAAAAATTAAAAACTCTGCGCGTTTCGAGCGCATCAATTATTACATCGTTTAGACGTGACTTCCCCACGAGTGGATTACTTAATTACCTTTATTCATTAACAAGATGCACTCACAGCTGAAGAACTTCATTATCAATTAACATTGAAGAGCAATACAGCAATAACGAGTAATCTATTTATACCGTACTACAGTGAATCCGCACTATGTGAGACATTCATATACTTTATAACATTTAGAAAATTCTATTTTTTTTAATATTTTTCATAGAACATATGCAAACCAATTTCAGAATCTTTACATAATAATTATAATTTTTAAGATGTATACTTATTTTGTTTCTTTTTATTACAATTGTATATTTTTAATATGTAGTAATTATATTTGTAAATTGTTCATAAGTATAGGAAATTTAGGAATGAAGCGAAAAAACAACAATAATAATAATACATTGTATTGAAAAATATAATTACATAAACATCAGTTTGCGTGAGTTGATGGAATGAGCATAAGAAAAGTTGCAAAATCAAGAAGATTTACATGTTATATAATATGACAGAAATATCTGTTATTTGCAAATCAGGAAAATTTATTTATTTTCATTTATAAAACATCAAATTTTGATGAAAATTGTTCATAAGTATAGGAAATTTAGGAATGAAGCGAAGAAACAACAATAATAATAATACATTGTATTGAAAAATATAATTACATAAACATCAGTTTGCGTGAGCTGATGGAATGAGTATAAGAAAAGTTGCAAAATCAAGAAGA
>NW_017096087.1:194107-222447 GCF_001412225.1 Nicrophorus vespilloides
GATTTCTCTTGTAAAAGTAATAAAAACAACTTTGAACTGTAGATGAGAAGAAAAAGCTTTTAGAACTTGAATAGAAACAAACGCAAGATCGGCTCTGCCATTTCTCTCCATTGATCGTTAGGAACATGTGCACATAGGTTCAATATATAACTGCTCTCTACCTGATTCGTAAATATTGAACATCGTTTACCTCGCTTCATCTTCCTTCCTTCCTCCGACCCATGAGCACTTTTAGTGCAGACATTATCGAAGCCCATTGTCTTCGGCGTCGTAAAGCAATAAAACCATTATTACCGAAGAGGACGATGGTAAAGAGAAAGAGAGGATCAGTTGCGTTTGTTCTGGGGCCGAACGAACAAACCATCGGGTGGAAATCAATATTGGCTGATGGCGCCGAAGACCCCCAGCAAACGTCACCTCTCCGCATCCGCCGATGGCGCAACCAAAAATTCGTAATAGTTTTTATTATTTTAGCACCTCGGAGATACCATAAAAGGCTAAACAAACAGAGAGATAGTGCACCTTTCTTTTATCATCATCATCATCATCATCCTTTTTATTTTCCTCTAGTCTTTCTCCTCTTCCAACTTTGAGGCTCTGTTTGCTCGTTGCTTTATTATTATTATTACCTCGTTTCCTTTCGAAGGAAAGGATGTTCAATAATTATTAGTTCCTGTCAAAGCCCGTACCTAAAGGATAAATACCAAAAAAAAAAGAAATAAAGAAACAATCGCAGATCCGGCACGTCCTGACTTTTCGTTTATTCAGCATTTATTTGTACACACAGTTATTATTATTGTAACACCTAATAGAGGTGTTCGAGTGTCTTCGGATAAACAGATTTAGTCACCTCTTCGTTCCACACACAAAACACACGTCTTAATCCCGACGTAACGCCTTCGCCTTTGTTTTTCTCACGCAACCTTAAATACTTTAGAGAGAGAGAGAACGCGAAGTAATCTTGGGATTATCTTGGGCGGTTTCTCATCACCCGGTACTCTATAGATTTACGCGTGCCTGGGCCCTTCGGCATGATCGGAATTTCCCTTTGTTCGGCGCATGGAGGCGGCATCGTTCCGTCGATCTTGTACTTTGCCAGCAAATGTCTTAATTCCTCGTTCTGTCTTCTCAGACAAATCACCTTTTGATGAACCTTACTACGATCTGAAACAAACAAATTTTACAATTTACAAGTACAAAATAAATTATTTTAATTATAAACAGGACATTGCTTGGGGAAAAACAAGCAAACTTTCCTAAATGAAGTAATAATAAAATGATGATATTGTCTTTTTGGAATCATCTCAACGAAAACAAGAATCCCGGATATTTAAAGGTAAATACCAAAATAAAGGTAATTCACATAATTTGCCAATGTATAAGATACGGATCTTCAAGAGCTTCGGGAAAAGGTAATTCACCCAATATTTCGTCCGATCATCAAAACCGCAACATCCGCGCTCGGAAATTCGCGGATTAAGTCATGGGATTAAACTCACCGACAAGGATTTCGTGATACTTTTCCATGCCGTAGTAAAGGGCATCCCACAATTGGATCTTATCGGATCCCAAAATGTTCTTGTAGCTGTTCCAATAAGCGCTCACATCCTGCGATGTCATCAGTCGCGAAATCGTAGGAGTTTTCTTCGCGATATCCGGAACTTCCATGGATTTTTCCCTGAAATTATAAATTGACCACATGACTGGTATCTCCATCTATTCGAGTAAGTCTAAACTGAAAGTTTGGTTGCCTATATCAACATCCAGTGTTGTATTCAGTAAGATTTTGTTAACACTCACTCTTCTCCCGAATTCGTGTTAGTGACGAACTCTCGTAACGCTTTTAAGACATGAGCTGGATCCATCACCAATTGATGGTTATACATGCAAGTGGTTGAGGCCGTTTGGATGTTACCATACTGCATGTACTCTATAGTTTGAATCTTCTTCTCCTGTTCTTCGAGCATGGGATTAGGACCCAGACACTCTCCGGTATGTTGTATATACTCAGGTTTTTCTTCATCCAATCTAGTGGAAGTAACAATATCTGCCAAGATATCATCAACGGTGTCATCCGTTTCTTTGACACCCAATAAAGGATTATTATCTTCGTCCTGCTGCTCCATGAGACTCTCTTGGAAAGTGGACACAGATTTGTCTGTCATATAAGTGTCTACGGATAAATCGGAACCCCGATTTGCATTGATACAGATGGGACACTTGACGTACGGCATGAAGTAATGCATCATGATATTAATGTCGGCTTTATCGGATAATTGCAATGCCTGCGAATTACCACAAACATTTTTAATTTATCAACAAAATTTAAAACAAAAACTTACAGCAAACAAATTATCAACTCTGAGCATAACATCCTCCTCTTTAACCCTTTCCGCCAATATTGCGTTCAATCTACTTTCGATAATGAAATTAGAGCGATCGGAAATCCTGTCAAGGACATTATTCAAAGTCCGTTTATAAGCCAAAGTATTTTCCAAATCCGGATTGCTAAGATGCATTGACATATTCGATGGTTTCGGTGCGATCGACCCTGCAACATAACGACACGTGTAGTCTTTCAGTTAAAACTAATTCAATTATTAATACCTTTAACAGCGCGCATCATATTCGTGGCATTCACGTAGCTAACTAAATCTTGCATCTTCTTAGGTTGCGTATAAGGTTCTTCCCACTTCAATCCCAACTGTTGCTCATGCAGCAACTTATCTATAGTCAGCAACTTGTTCAAGATTTTCGAAGCCATCTTCCTATTCAACTCCCAAACGGACATGTATTTCTTTTCATTGCTACTCGACATACCTTCCGATTTCACTTTGACACCTTGTATGCACTTCTGCAATTTGAAAATCTCATTGAACAACTTATCCATTTCATTTTTCGAGTTTATCTCGTAATTGTCGATTTTATCTCTCTGGTGATTGATGACATCCTGCAACTTATTCAGCTTCCTCTTCTGCTCCGATTTGATAATGATATTCTCATCCTCACGCTTCTTCAAAATCTGATAATTATAATCCATTTTCTCTTGATTTGCCATGGCTATAGCTTTGATGGCTTCAAATTCCTGCTGAAGAATCTCGCAGTTTCTCTCCAACCGGATCTTCACACCTCTGACCCGTTCGTAATGCTTGATTCTCACAATGGTGACAACCTCCTCGAACTCGTCTTTCTGACGAAACTTATTCTCACTTATAGCCAACTCCTGTTCCTCTCTCTTCTTGTACAACTCTTCCCAACGTTTATTATTGTTCTCCATGATATTACTCCTTTCTTGGATCATAACGTCCAGGATATCCTGCAACTCGTTACTATGCGCCACTCTCATGATAGCCACCTATGAAAATACACAAATTATACTCTAAATAAATTTAAAATTAATCTGAAACAAACCTGTTTCTCAACGCGCTTAGCCAATGTACTGACTTCATCGTTCTGCATCTTTTGGTCTTTATAGAATTTATGTTCGGCACGTTTCACTTCGTTTCTGAGCATTGTGATGGTCGTGTCCTTCTGCTTGATCAATTCATTGCATTTATCCTGTTGAAATTTGATCTCGTCGTGGATATTCAAAGGATCGTTGTAGTTCATGATGTTTGCCCATTTTGTCGCTATTAAATCGAACATCTCTATTGCCAAATTCGCTTCCTCTTCCAGTTGAGCCATGACTTGCTCACGGATGATAGCTTCACCTTCACGACTATCCACCTCTCGAGCATCATTAGCTACTCGCACGTTGGTTACTTGTTGTTCCACCTCTAAGAAAAGTTGCTTCAAGATTTCACTACTTTTCTCTAATTGGATCTGGAGTAGAGTTGGCTTCTCCGGTTGCTTCTCTTCTACAGCTTCCATAGCCAACATTTGTTGTCTAAAGAAAATAACAACAAGATATAAACAAAATACAATAAATTTCCAAAATCGTCATCATCGGCATTATACAATACACAAAATACAACTAAAACTTTCTAAACAAAAGGACATGACCAATAATCAAAAGGATCATAGTTTATTAATAATTATATCAATATTAAAACATTCTTATTGATTTCTAAGATTTGAAAGTTTCTCTAAGATTACCATACTGTTATTTTTAAAGTTTTTTATATGGCCCATTAGCTCAGTTGGTTAGAGCGTCGTGCTAATAACGCGAAGGTCGCGGGTTCGATCCCCTCATGGGCCAACCAATCTTTTGTAAAAAAATAAATAAATTATGCTATTATATAATTAAACGTTTATGTTTATTATTTTATAAATATAATTTAATTAATATTATTAACTCCTAAAAAATATAATAATTATCACTAATAACAAATATTGTACAACAGATTTATAAGATGCTTTTTTTTTGCCCTATTTCTACCCCTTTTGGGTTCATTTTCATGATACAGGTGACCCTAGTTAAACTGTTTTTAAACCAACATAAATTTCATAAAAAAAATCAATATTTTTGAAACACCTTGTATATTTATGGTCTTGTATATTCTGTTGCATAACAAAATCAAACTATACTTCTTGTATGTAACTACTGAACGTTAGGTGGCGCCAACAAATATAAGAAACTGTCACAAGCCCGACAACCGAAATACCGTCTATCAAATTCCCGACGTTCGAAATCCCGACCTTTGAAATGCCGACTGTATCGAAATTCCGAGTGTATCGAAATCTCGACAACCATAATCCCGACTATATCAAAATCCCGACTATATTAAAATCCCGACAACCATAATCCCGACTATATCAAAAATGTGTAGACATTTAAAAATGTTATTGTAAAAGTTTTGGATATAGTCAGGATTTTGATATAGTCGGGATTATGTTTGTCAGGATTATGGTTGTCAAGATTTTGATATAGTCGGGATTTCAATAGACGGTCTTTCGGTTGTCGGGCTTGCAATATAGACACAGAAACTGTAGTTTCTTATAAACATTAATTAAAATATTTCATGGAGTATTAAATATTAATAATATTCCTGAAAAATGTAGTAAATCCAATGAAAAACTATACCTAATCATATTCATAAACTATTGTACGTTTCATAATACTAAATCATTATTTTTTTTTAATTATTTTAACTCTTGATCTTAATAAAATTCAACATTGGATATAACTATAATTCTTACTTTTCTTTAGCTTCCAACCGTCTCTTGATCCTAATCCTCCTTGCACACTTTCTCTCCTCTGGGTCTTTGGATGCTATGTCCGGAACATTGAGTTCAGCGAACTGGAGCATCTCATCATCTCCACCTGGGATGTCTAGATCCATGATTAATTTACGTTTATTAAAAGTCTCTTAATAAAAATTATATAATAAAAAAGAACTGAAATAAAGTCACTGCAAATGTCAAAACTAAAGAGACACAACAAGCAAATAAATAGATGTAATTGCTTAGCAACCAATAATAAATGTCTACTGTTACATCAATAAAAGTAACAATTATATAATTATCATGAAATATCATTGATAAATTTGTTAATTTTCCTGAAAAATCTAATACGAAAACAAAAATTTTGTATTTATTTAACAATATTTGTTTCTTATTAATAATTTATTGTAAGAAAACGTTAAATTGCAGAAATCCTAATATAGACTCGTTGGAAAGACCATAATTTTATATTTTATATATTAATTTGCATCCTAGATGATCTAATTTGAGTTTGTAGTAATCGAGAAATTAAATGAAACTTGAAGACGTGAAAATAAATCAAAATATCATTAAATCTCAGTAATTAATTTATATTATAATTAATATTCAATAGATTTAGATATAATCATCATATATGAAAAAAATAGCTTTTATATAAACTTGTTTTCAACAAAAAAATATTTTTTTTATTATTATATAAATTATTAGGAAATATTTAATAATTATCAAGATATTAAGATTTTTGGTTATTTATTAATACAATAATTTGTGTGTATTGATGAGTTTTTAAGTAAATTAGTATTTTTCTATTATTTAAAAGTAGTTCTAATGTTCCAACTATACTTAAGTTGTACTATACTTAAATTCTTATTAAAACCAATTATAACTGCAAATATTAGTTCTAATTGTAATTACGACTAAAAATAGTGATTAAGTTTGTATAATAATGTAAATTTATATAATAAACATGTGTGTTTTGTATAGGAATTATGCAATCGCCGACAGGGAGTTTTCGTTAACTCCGGTTGGTAACACTTGGTAAATTGTTTGGCTGCGTTACCGACATTACCGACTCGCCAGTTTTGAGTTCTTCTTGTAAAAATCATGGCGGTGAGTGTTTGGCAATTTGGTTATCCCGTATAGAAATCGTGAAACATCAGTGTTTAGGGCCGAAAAAATACAACAGATTCCTGCGAAATGTAACCGTAAATATGTAAAGTTTGTAATTCCGACGATATTTTTCCTTTTAATCTGAATCCAATAAGTTAAAAACTTTCGTCACACGTTTGTTGTTTTTCTTCGGAGTGAATACAATGGAAAGTCAATTTTTCGGCCCTACAACACTTATGAGACTCGATTTCCATGCGATTTATTGTAATAATATAAATATAATTATGGTAGAATCGTCAGGAAACAGGTAAAAAGTGGTTTTGTTTTGGTTCTGCTGAAACATAACCTTAATTATGGTTTGTTGCCATACGATTCTATATATGACAAAATAAAGCAACTGGCATTTACAGTTAAGCCTTAATCAGATGGCTTGATTGTAATACAAACTATAGTTTGTAGTTGCAAAAGTGATCACCTTCCATTGCAACTCTCATCTACGCTCTGTACTAGATGTGTTACTTAGTGAAGGTTACATTTGATCCAAACTTATCTGATTGTTTGGACTTGCAGATTTTGGATTGTTTTACTAATGGGTATTGTTATTTTTTAGCCGGTAGCACCAAAGAAAGCTGCTCCCAAGGGAAAGAAAGTTGTAGATAAGAGCAAAAATATTATGCGTGATCTCCACATCCGCAAGCTTTGCTTGAACATTTGCGTTGGAGAATCTGGTGATAGGCTTACCAGGGCTGCTAAAGTAAGTTTACACTTATTTATTACTTTTTACTAAGTAAATAAGAATACAGTTTGTTTCAACAAATAAAACTCAATTTAGTAAAATTAATTTTTTAATATTAAATGTATTTGTTGATATGCAACTGGCATTTACTAGCTATGTCTTCTATGACTTGTTTGTAATAGAATACTTATATAGTTGCAATAGTAATTACCTTCCATTGCAACTCTCATCTACTCTTTGTACTAGATGTGTTACTTAGTGAAGATTACATTTTGATCAATTAAAAGATTTTAATCAAAGTTTTCTTTAAGACGCCAATACTTTATGAATTGTTATTAATTGAGTATATTTGTTTGTAGGTATTGGAACAATTGACTAGCCAACAACCCGTCTTCTCCAAGGCTCGTTACACTGTCCGTTCTTTCGGAATCCGTCGTAATGAAAAGATTGCTGTCCATTGCACAGTGCGCGGCGCCAAGGCTGAGGAGATCCTCGAGAGGGGTCTTAAGGTCAGGGAATACGAATTGAGGAGGGACAACTTCTCGGCTTCCGGCAACTTCGGTTTCGGTATCCAGGAACACATTGACTTGGGTATCAAGTACGATCCCAGCATTGGTATCTATGGTTTGGACTTCTACGTCGTATTGGGCAGGCCCGGTTTCAACGTCGCCCACAGGCGCAGCAAGCAAGGCAAAGTTGGCTTCCAACATCGCCTGACCAAGGAAGATGCCATGAAGTGGTTCCAACAGAAATACGATGGTATCATCCTCTCCAGTAAAAAGTAAATAAACGAACGTAGAACCTCTCATTTTACGTTTAAGCCAATAAATTTATATTACACAATATAATAATCATGATTTCTTTTCCAACTTTCCTTACCGATCCACAACAAACAAAACATCACTCTACACCTACTTAAAACTTTCTGATTATTTTTATTATGTTTTGTAATATCGATTCCTGAAATTTGGAATTGATTAATTTTATTGCTTTATTCGAAATTTGGGTTTTTCTTCTTTTTTATTTAAACGTGTTTCTAATCTCCTAATTTTTCTAGGCATTGAGTGGATGTTGTCTTCAAGAAGATATGAAGAACAATTTCCATGTTTCATTTATTTGAATTTATCTATTACTACAATAAAACAACTTTGGATAAATTTACCATACTTTTATCATTTTGTGATATGAAGTACTTTATATGTTTAAACTATGAACTACATCTATCTACCCAGCCACCTTGATATTTTGAAGATAAGTACAAAAAAATGCAATCTCCAACTTACACAAAATCCAAACATTTATGTTTGCGAATTATGTATTTACGAGATTTTGTAACTTGTTTTATTTCTAATTCTATTGACGAATTTAATAAAACACCAAAGAGTTTACATAACTAGTTTTAATTAAATTGCGTAACAACAATTATTACAATGTAAATTCATTGTTTCGTATACAATTCAATAGTTTAAAAAATGACACTTTTGATATCAGCGTTTCTCAACCTTTTAGTCAAACGACAAAGTATATTTGTTTGTAGTTATATATCTAAGAGTAATTTACCAGTACCTCGCGGTAACAGCTGTCATTTTGCTACTCGTAGGTTGAGAAACTTGGCTTAACATCTACATTTTATAACAATATACTTTGTCCAAGAATCACTTTTGAAGATTTTTTTTTAAAGTCATCGATTTCCATCGTTTATGTTGATTCTGAAACAAAATTTTAATTTTTTATACAAAGTGTATGAGATTCATGAAGTCTATGAAACAAAATTTGAAATACAGTGGAATTTCGCTTAACGAGTTTAATCTTTTCCGTTTTTTTACTCGTAACATTCAAAATTACACATGTGTACACAAGTTTTAAAAATGATGAAGAAGGCGCGCAATCCGGGACTTCACTTCTCATCGTCATTTGTTATGCGAAACGTAGCTCGTTAAGCGAGTTATTTTGCTCGTTATGCGATCACCTTTAAGCGAGGTTCCACTGTATTTATATTCAATTATATAACCAGCCACCTTGATATTTTGAAGATAAGTACAAAAAAAATTGCAATCCAATTTACACAAAATCCAAACATTTATGTTTTCGGATTATGTTGTTACGAGATTTTGTAACTTGTTTTATTTCTAATTCTAATGACGAATTTAATAAAACACGAAAGAGTTTACATAACTAGTTTTAATTAAATTGTGTAACAACAATTATTACAATTTAAATTCATTTTTTCGTATACAATTCAATAGTTTAAAAATGACACTTTTGATATCAGCGTTTCTCAACCTTTTAGTCATACGACAAAGTATATTTGTTTGTGGTTGTATATCTAAGAGTAATTTACCAGTACCTTGCGCAACCTTGCGGTGGCAGCTGTCATTTTGTTACTCGTAGGTTGAGAAACTTCGCTTAACATCTACATTTTTTAACAATATACTTTGTTCAAGACTCACTTTTGAATATTTTTTTTGAAAGTCGTCGATTTCCATCGTATTTGGTTAATGTTGATCCTGGAACAAAATTTTAATTTGTTATACAATGTGTATGAGATTCATGAAGTCTATGAAACAAAATTTGAAATACAGTGGAACCTTGCTTAACGAGTTTAATCCGTTCCGAAATTTCCGAATTTTTACTCGTAACATTCAAAATTACACATGTGTACACAAGTTTTAAAAATCGTCATCTCGTTATGCAAAACGTCGCTCGTTAAGCGAGTTATTTTGCTCGTTATGCGATCACCTTTAAGCGAGGTTCCACTGTATTTATATTCAATTATATAACCAGCCACTTTGATATTTTGAAGATAAGTACAAAAAATGCAATCTCCAATTTACACAAAATCCAAACATTTATGTTTGTAACTTGTTTTATTTCTAATTCTAATGACGAATTCAATAAAACACAAAAGAGTTTACATAACTAGTTTTAATTAAATTATGTAATAACATTTATTACAATGTAAATTCATTGTTTCGTATACAATTTAATAGTTTAAAAATGACACTTTTGATATCAGCGTTTCTCAACCTTTTACTCATGCGACAAAGTATATTTGTTTGCGGTGACAGCTGTCATTTTGCTACTCATAGGTTGAGAAACTTTGCTAAAAATTAATGATATCTACATTTTTAACAATATTATATAAACAATATACTTTGTCCAAGAATCACTTTTGAAGATTTTTTTGAAAGTCGTAGATTTCCATCGTATTTGGTTAATGTTGATCCTGAAACAAAATTTTAATTTGTTATACAAAGTGATTCATTAAGTCTATGAAACAAAATTTGAAACCACAACGAGTTAACGAAATTTCCGGATTTTTACTCGTAACATTCAAAATTGCACGTGTACACAAGTTTTTAAAATGATGAAGCAGGCGCGCAATTCGGGACTTCTCTTCACATCATCACTCGTTATGTGAAACGTTGCTCGTTATGCGAGGTTCCACTGTAATTATATTCAATTATATAATTTGTTGCATTGTTTGTTATTTTGTAACAATGACTATGAATAAGATAAACTGAATATGAAATAAACTATCTAAATATAAGTCTTGTTAATGAAGTATCAATGCAAGTGATTACCAAAATAGAATTGATATTAATTAATGACTTAATTAAATTGTATTAGGATGCAACACAAGAATGCAGTACCAAAAACGAAAAAAAATACAAAATGCGCATTAACAATTTAAATGAGTACACGAATGATGCATTATTTATAGTGTGCATCTATCTGTGTTATTAAGGCTTCGAGCAGGAAGGAAATCCGCGAAATATAAAGGCAACAGGAAACAGTTTGCATTTTGATTTATTTCCGAAACATACGTTTCCTCGAATTTTTATTCAACAACACCATACAAATTAAATAATAAAAGAAAATCTTATATCTCGAAATGTTTATACATACACTTATTATATAGACAATATTGGAACGGAAATTTATTTATATTTATCGATACACAAAAAAAATAAACGTAAAATTATATAAATAAAAAATTAATAAAACTTAGGTTTTAGGGTGCACTTAATATCAGGCTTATTATTTATGGTTTCGTTTCATTCCACTTCGTATTGCACAAACCGACCCAAACAAAAATATGGAAATAAACACATAAGAAATAAATATTTAATACACGGTTATTATACACATATATATATATATAAAATTAATAATCTCTAATCACAATAATATAGACATTCAATGGTTATTAGAATAAGCTAACTTAGGTAATCGAAAAAATTACATTAATTTATATTAATCGGAAAATCAATGAATCAATCATCGTTTCCGCACTAATTGCTAAACTTTAAATAATAACGAAACGAAACTAATAAAAATGATAACAGTACACATTCATATTTATAGGTAGGAAATATCTCAGCGCTTTATGTTATATATATATAAAAATAAGTATTAGAACGCACTTAATAGGATGCACTGAATTACGTGCGTTGCTATTAAGTGTGTTTAACCGAATTAAACGTACAAAAATTTGCTCTAAATATCCATATACAGTATATAGTTTGCTTTGGCAGAAACGCAACAGACTTGGACAGAATACAAAGAAAGGCCCTTCATCACAACCAGTTTCATAGAAACCACTTTTCCATCATCATCATCATCATCCTTGAACCAAGTAATAAGAATAATCTAGGTAGTCCGGGCTTTCTCGATATTTTGAACCTCTTTGGGCGTGAATCCAAGTATGCTCTGGATGGCCCTGAGGTGACCCTGGTTGTTCTCCTTATCAGTCAGAAAGTAGTAGATAGCCGATTTCAAGAACTGAAGCGTAATCTCCGGATCCACCTTCTTGTTCTTCGCCTCCAAAATTTGCTTGTACATCGCCTAAAAATCGAACGCTATTCAATACTTTCCCAAATAACCATAATTTAATTAAGAATAAAATAGTACTAATAAATGAAAACTACTGGAAGAAGAAGAAAAATAGTATAGCTTAAGCGTATATAAAATAACCAAATGATTTGGCTGAAGCTGAAGCATTTTTACTTTAACGTATTTTTTTTTGTACTGTACAAAGTGAAGCTACATATTTCAAGTTTCATGCACTACTAATAATTCCATTTTTTTTTTCTGTGTGTCTACTTTTAATTACCTTTCTGGCACCTAAAACCCACAAAGTAACAGCTTCTTTCGCACTTAGCAAAGGCTTTAAACTGTTAGATGTTGAAGCATATTCTATGTCCTAGAAATTAGTAAGTTCATTATCAAAACAGTGGAAACAGACGAAATATACAAAAGATACAAACACAACAAGATTCGACGAATACACAACGCACATAAAGAAAACGAGTTTCATACGAAAGGAAGTGTGTTTTTCACGATATTTCGTGACCGATTCGATCTAAATTGTCATGGATTTGCTAATGGTTGAAGTGATGTATTTTTTTTTGGTGATGTACTAACCTTGATGTTCTCCAATTCGGTTTGGGTGACCTGGAGCTGTTGGAGCAATTCGGGAACGGAGATGCGCGTCGGCATCTGCTGGGCTAATTCCATGACCTGTTGCTCGCGCTCTACCTTCGCCGCCTCTTGTCCTTGCGCGTACATCTGCAAGTACACCTGCTTGTGTTTATCGTCTTGCTCCTCGAGCTTCCTCAAGGCGTCTTCCAGCTGAGATTCTAACTCTTTGATACGGTCCTTTGCGTTATCCAAGTCGGGCACGAGATCCCAATACCTCTTGTTGATCTCGGCGATCCGCTGCAGCAGCTCCTCCACCTTATCGTTATGCTTCTGACGCTGATCCTGACTCTCGTTCTCGTGCGACTTCACCAGCTCCTGAATCCTCTTCTCGTATTCGGCCATGAGCTCTTCGTATTGAAGATCGTCGGTGGAAACGCATCTGTCCACCGTCTCCGGTCGTCCCCTTTTGAACGGCGAATGCGCGAAATTTTCGGAGAGCAGTTCTGAGTCTTTGGAATGTATGGAGGAGTTCGTGTAATCGTCGTAGTGTCCTGAGTCCGTGTATGAGCCGGTCATGATTTCATTGGTGGCGTTGAGAGGGATGGCTAGATCGTCGTCAAGCTGATTTTCCCGGACTGTGACCGCGTCGGAGGAGTTGGAGCGTTCTTCGGGAGAGCTGAGAGCAGCTTTGCACAAACGAAGTTCGACCACTTCTTTAGTCAACTTGATAATATCGCTGTCCTTCTGGTCCAAATCCTTGTGGGCTTGGTGGAGGAGGCTCTTCAAGCGCCGCACCTGCCTCTGGGCCCTTTGAGTAGGTGTCAGGTAATCCTCCCCGGCCACCCCAGCGTGGTGACTACAGTGGAAAACATATCTAAAAGCGAAGAATTAAGTGATAAATATACAAAAACTAAACTGAATTTCGTTAGTTACTTCATGGTTTTTCCAGAGAACGTTGTCCCGTTCCTGGCGACGCTTGCGTGATCGCATGAGGACGCCAGGCTTAGGCCGCTTATTCCGCTGGTGATGCTGTCCGAGTCCCAGTCCGCCGACTGGCACTTGCTGCTTCTGTAGTCCAGCGGAGACGTGGGCGGCGTCCTCGGAGAGGATGTCCCGGTGGGCGAGGATAGCCTGGTCGTGCTGCTCAAGGATAACGACTGAAACATCCCGAACACCCAATATTATTAACTTTCCTGCGATTTCCTTTCCCCACTCGCAGATGCATTCGGTTACGTAATAATGCAATCGTAATAATAATGATGTCGATGGACGACGGCGAGGAGGAGGAAAAAGAGTAAATAGAAAAAAAAAATATATATATTCCACGGTCCAATATACCCATGCAACGGAGGGGGACGACTCTTCGCCACGTACCGATGATTGCGGTTCCGTTCGTGATCACGTCCTCTCTCTACAATTTCTTACATGCTATGCGGAAAATTACATAACGCAACCGACCTAATCACAGCGTTTCCCCCTAGTAAAAAAAACATATTGTTTTCGACATCCAGTTTAGTTTTTCGGACTTCCTCTAATTTCGACAGCTAAAACCTTTCAACTAAATCCTTATTAACACATTGTGTTAAGCGAAATTTCGAACTAATTAAAAGGATGTTGTACTCTTTCACCTTCAACTCTTTTATTAGACGCGCGAAGTAGTCTTAATTAGTTTTTAACGGCGCGAAAGAGTCCTATTTCTGAGGAAGAGTAAAAATAGTCGCATCCCGATTTCCGGCTCTCGGATGTTTGTGTGTATCTCCACGGCTCGCGATGGACAGCAGAAATAAATCCCATCGGGAGGAACATAAACACGATGCCGCTAGTATAAGCTCTTCTCGTCCGAGAATATAACGAAAATTAAAGTCCAAAGTTTATTTGTAAACGTGCCGCCGCCTCTCACTTTCATTTCTTTCCTTCTATTTTCGTTTCCTCAAACGAAGCAAATAAGTAAAGCACTTCCTATTTATTACCGATATATTTTATATGAAAAGTAAAGTAAACATTTCATCTATTTATATAACCAATTTGAAAACTAACTACAACAACTACAGGAAACAAATTCTTATAAAACTATTAATTTACATTTTAATTATTTCTTTGTTCTCTTCATATACTTAAATAAGTTGTTTATTTTTTCAAAATAATCGTTGTCTCCATGACTAAATAAAGAATTACTATAGTAACAAGACTTAACATACCAATTAACTAAAACAAACGATTTAAATTGATTTTAAATTAGAAGAAAACTAAATAAAAATTGAACAAACAAAATATTTTTCATTTATATTAAAAACTTTATCATCAATATGAAAATTAAATCTGCAAATAAATAACTTCATCAAATCCATGAATAATTTACAAAAAAAACGTAAAAAATACTGTCAAAAAATCCTTGAATTGAACACACTCTAATAAATTAGTACAACGAATTACTCAAACACGTTAATCTATATCTTTCTTCTCCGCCAACAAATCCTATTTAGCATCCGATTTCCGAGGGTATTAACTACGCTCGAATCGATACGCGAAATAATTCACCGCAATTGGGTCAAGCCTACATACATTTTTTTTTAACCCTAACTATAAATTTCAATGAGCATTCGTGGAATTCATAGTCGAGTTCAAAACGGAACCAATTCATGGTTACAAGGTCATAGCTTCTTTTTCCACGCATTCTTGAAAACATATTAAAAAAAAAAGCGCAGAATGTAATTAGAATTCCTTCGGAATCGCACGCCTCGAGAATAGAATTTTGAATAACTTGCACAAGCAGAAAAGTCGAAACTTTCCTGTTATAAAATTCAAAGTGCATTTGCCCATTTCATTATTGTTTCTAAACACATTCTGAGAACAAATAAAAACAGAAACACATTCCTCATATGTAATTATTATCAAGAATGTTA
This sequence comes from Nicrophorus vespilloides, assembly GCF_001412225.1. NCBI lineage: Eukaryota > Metazoa > Arthropoda > Insecta > Coleoptera > Silphidae > Nicrophorus > Nicrophorus vespilloides. The sequence continues at coordinate 209,444 of NW_017096087.1, forward strand.
CGTTTTTAAATAAAACCAAATCAATTCTTTAATTTGTACTCAGCTAGTGAATTTAAGAAAGTAATACATATTTTACATCGCTTAGTACGGTTTCGATCTGTCCGGATTCAATATAGTCCAGTTTGAAAATTTCAAAACTAACTAAATTTTAGAAATGATCGTTTTCTTTCTCTTTATACAATCAAGTCTCCTTTTGTGTAATTTATTTGCATGACATATGTAAATAGCTGTAATTTATTAAATGACTAATTAAAAAAATATCAATGTAAAAAGTTGTTCAACTTGAAATTCATTTGAAATATAAATTTAGAAAGTTTTTTTTTTACTTTTGTTATTGTTTTGTCTGTTTACTAAATTTGATTGCAAGTGTACCAACTTAAAGAACTAAATTCAACTTCAAATACTTGGCGGAATTCTTAGATTCTCAGATGTTGCTTGGAAATGTGTATTCTGTATATACTTTTAGTTAAATACAAACAATTGGTAACTAAAATGTTGCCTGTCAAATGGTAATTGGATTATTCTTTTGCTCGTGGCATGTTATCGGCTCCTGCGGTGCATGCGATAACGCCAAAAGTTAATTAATTTACAAGCAACCAATTAACCCGAAGAGAGTTTTTATAGAAATGCGCAAAGAGAAATCGATCGGAGCAATTAGAACTGAACGCTAATGAAATCATTTCAATTAACCCGACTGACTGATATGTTACGAAACGAGCGTTAAGTGTAATTAATCACCGATTATGTGAGCAAATGCAGTTTTCAGGTATAAACCGATTCTAAGCAAATGTTTTAGAAACTAATGATGAAATGAGCAAAGCCTATTATCACAGGAACTAATTGTGTCACAACCTTGTCCTAGTTAGTGACAAATTTGATTAAAACTTACAGAGATTCTATGGGAACGTTTCTTCAACTTCAAATGTTATTCTTTACTTTTATAATTACAGCGTTTCCCAACCCAATATATTTGTTTTTAATTGTACTTGCTAAAAGTTTTTTTACCAATTCCTCGCTTTGACACAAGGTGACAGCTGTCATTACGCATTCCAATTTTGTCTTACAAGTCAAAACAAACTTTAATAATTTTCATGTCTTTATCTTAATAATTCTTAGCAAAGATTTTATGTAGAAACTTACATCATTTTTAAATCGCAAACTACAGTAAATAATTCACTTATAATGTATAAACTTTAAGTTGACACAAAATGACAACTGTCATTACGCAACCCAATTTTTGTCTTACAAGACAAAACAAACTTTAATAATTTGTATGTCTTTATCTTAACGATTCTTAGCTAAGATTTTATGTAGAAACTTAAAACATTTTTTTTAAATCACTTTTCAAACTACAGCAAATTGTAAATTTACAAAGTATTCTTGTATAAAGTTTAACATAATAATTGCAAATTACGCGATGTTGGAAATTGATGTTTTTTCACCAGCTCCTCGCTTTGACACAAGGTGACAACTGTCAATTACACGACCCAATAATGTCTTAAGGCAACAACAAACTTTAATAATTTCATGTCTTTTCTTAATAATTCTTAGAAAAGTTTTTAATAAGAAACTTAGATCATTTTTTAAATCGCTTTTCAAACTACAGCAAATAATAAACTTACAAAGTATTCTTTTATAAAGTTAAACATAATATTTGCAAATTACGCGATGGAGGAAATTGATGTTTTTTCACCAGTTCCTAGCTTTGACACAAGGTGACAGCTGTCAATTATACGACTCAATAATGTCTTAAGATAAAAACCAACTTTAATCTTTTTCATATATTTATCTTAATAATTAAAAAAAAAAGTTTTTAATAAGAAACTTAGATTTTTTTTTAAATCGCTGTTCAAACTACAGCAAATAATCAAAGTATTCTTGTATAAAGTTTAACATAATAATTGCAAATTATGAGATGGAGGAAATTGATGTTTTTTCACCAGTTCCTCGCTTTGACACAAGGTGACAGCTGTCAATTACACGACCCAATAATGTCTTAATACAAAAACCAACTTTAATCTTTTTCATGTATTTATCTTAATAATTCAAAAAAAAAGTTTTTAATAAGAAAGTTAGATATTTTTTTTTAAATCGCTGTTCAAACTACAGCAAATAATCAAAGTACTCTTGTATAAAGTTTAACATAATAACTGCAAATTACGCGATGGAGGAAACTGATGTTTTTATACTAGTTCATAGCTTTGACAGAATGTGACAGCTGTCATTACGCAACCCAATTTTGTCTTACAAGACAAAACAAACTTGAATAAATTTCATGTCTACTTTATAATTCTTATCAAAGATTTTATGAAGAAACTTACATCATTTTTTTAAATCACTTTTCAAACTACAGCAAATAATCAACTTACAAAGTATTCTTGTATAAAGTTTAACATAATAATTGCAAATTACGCGATGGAGGAAATTGATGTATTTAATGTTTATCCTATTATCATCGTCCATGATTGAGATATTAAATGGTTCGGTTGCATTTTACGTCGTTCCAATCACAGTATGAATGTGAATAACACTATAATGGCGTAATGCAGAGGGATTCTTTTCTTTTGGTGCCGTTAAATGCAAATCGAATTCAAAGGTTTTACCAGAAGCGGCGATAATGATAATGCATGCAGATTACACGGTTTTCGATTAATTATCTTAAGAACTACTACATCTACACTCGCCGTTTCAATTTTCTATTTTGCATTTGAAAAACGAACGGAAATTATAAATTAAATGCACGTGAATACTTAATTCTCTATAAATAACCGAACTATAAACTCCACAAGTATTCATAATTTAAGTGAATATCTAATCGCTGATAATTATCTATACATTTCTAACGAGTTTGGATTAAATTACTGAAAATTAGCAAAAACATTCTAAAACTTAAGAGAAAGTCAATGTGTACAAAAAAAAAAACAAATCAAGGTAAACGATTTTCAAGCTCTTTTTATAGATTAAAATGCAATTTTACGATTGTCTTTGGAAACCTGCCAAAACAACATCTTGCCAACTCGTTACAAAGAAGCAGATTGAAACTGAGACTTCGCCAAACTTTTTCTGTTTTATATACCAAACCAATACTTTTGTCCTACTTCGTTTACAAACATTCGTATATTATAATTTCAACATACATATTATCATATTACATTTTCAAATTAATTCAATATGAATGCATTTATTATAAGCAATTTATTAACGAAAATTGTCTATTTTTTTTTATAATCATGTTTGCTTTCAATTTATTGGTATTTGAGAACTACAAAATATGTGGGATTTCTCAATCCACGAATATCATTATAATATTTATTAATTTCCAACAACGAAGAAAAAAAAATCGTCACAGATTAAAAACCAAGGTTACTTAACGACAACTTTCTTCGTGTTATTTTTATTAAATGAAATCCTCGCAAATGCAATTACTTTGAAACGCAATGTTATTAATCTGAAGGACAAAACTTATTTAATTATTGATTAAACAATAATAATATGTTCTACTAAAAATAGAAATAATCTATTTGAACGAAACTAATATCAATGTGATAAAAACAATTGTAATATCAAACAATCTCTATCATATTTGCATATATAATATACAAATAATTACATAATTTCAAGGACAATTTTAATAAATAAGTTGTAACTTATTATTAAGTTAATGAAATATAGTTTTTTTTTTAAATTGTTTATAATTATATAAGCATCATCTATACTTTTCTTTCTGTTGTTTTTAATAATGAAAAAAACAACTGTCTGCAGGGTTTTTACTATTTCAATATTTTGTATTTTATAAAATTTATTTGTTTTTGTTATATAAACTTTCAAATTCTTGATTAGCTTTTATAGAGTTTTAAAATACTCTATATTTGCAATTATATAATTAGAAAAGATTGGTACAATTTTGGTATTCGATAAAGCTTGAAACCATTTACAAATTTGACGTATGCTTTTATATGAATATAGGGAAATAGGTAGAAAGTAAAATGGGGTCACACGTTTCTTTTCAAGCGAAATGTCATAGGTGAAAAAATACTTCTATTTTTAGATTCTATAGAAGTTCCAATATCCAATCAAAAATTTCCAATAACATACAAAAAAAAATGCTTTTTTATTGATGATAATTGTTTTGTTACTTATTAAAAATTCATATTTAATAAAAAGTGAATTGACAAAAATAATATTGACAATAATTGAATTGTTACTTTGAAAAATCACAAAAAAAAAATATGATTCAGTTTCAGATTTTCCGATCAGTTACGTATGTTTCTAACTAGTGATTGAATGAAATGTGAACATGTGATCAAATTACCATTGAAATATTGAGGATCTGTCAGATGACCATATGACATTTAATTTGAACGGGGAAATGTAATTTTTCGTTTTACAGTTTCCAGCATTTCAACAGCGCCACTAATTAAATGAATTACATAACATGTAAAGCACTTAAGTGTAATTGTAATGTACGGGTGGAATTGGACAAACAACTAATTATGAAACTCGCTGTTATTTACCATAGTTTGTGGAGGCGCTCCAAGAAAACGAAGTGGAGAGATCAATACACGGTCGCGTTTTAATCACCATAGTAAAATTGGGGTAACTGAACCTTAGCCCCGATTTTCCAACCCTGAAGGCGAGGGTGCTTCATTTTTTTTCTACTCCCATTGAAAATGTGTGTAGTTAATATTATGGGGTACTCACCAAATTGCGTGCGCGCCCCCCTAGTGTCGTGACACCCTCTGCGTTGGATCCTTTCCTCGAACTGCTGCTCGTCGGCGTCGAACTCTGGTGGTGTCTGCTGGTGCATGGGGGCCCTTTGGCCCCCTTAGCCCCGGTGCACCCGACGACCCCGTTGCAGGTACCACCGCGCTCGCCCCTCTCCATGAAGGATCTGCCCCTGCGCAGCGTCGTCCTGCGGCCAGGATCAAAGCCGGCGAGTCGCGAGTCCTGCAGCGACGCGCCGTCGCGGAAACTCGTCGAACGGCGCAGCGACATGGGCGGCGACAGCGGAACCGGAATTCGGGATTTGAAAGCAGGCGTTTCGAAGCTCACGTTCTTCATCTGAAAGTACCAAAAGGAATAAGCACATGGAAATGATAAATGGTGGTAACATCGTCGACAACAAAAGAACGTCACCTTATTGACGTTTCCATGGTTGCTTTGACTACCAGACCCAACGCAAACAAACATTGCACCACTTATAGAATCCAATAAGAACAGTTTAAAATGAAATAATCAAAACGTTTAAAATACTTCATTAAATCCCATTATTAACAAAACTACTAAATAATTGACAAACATAAATACGAAAGTTCAAATTCTTCAACTACAAACTAAAAACCAACGCGTTTTTTTGTACTTACAAACGTCAAAAATTATTTATCTGTGTTTTTGTTTTCCAAAGCAAATCTTGATTTTATTAATACTAAAAAAATAAACAAATTCTTTAAGTGTTCAATGTTGTTTACCAATATTTGTTTAAGACAGGAAGTATCAGATAAAATGTTAGTCAAGAAGAAAATCTTAATAGAATATTGAATGAATGAAGTGTGAATTTCACTGCATTTTAATTGATATACGTAGTTTTCATGTGTATTTACATAAATACTTGACAAGTATTGAAGCTTTTTATCCAAATTAAATCTCGTAACAATTTGATAATAAAATTCGTATCTTTTACTACAATTCAATATTTTTAATGTATATACGTAGTATTCATATGTATTTTACACATTTACTTGACAAGTATTGAAGCTTTACACACCCCTATTTTTTGGAATTTGTATTTTTTTAAATTTATTTGAAATAACTAAATCTTGTAATAATTTGTTAATAAAATTCATATCATTTGCTGCAATTCAATGTTTTTAATGTATATACGTAGTTTTCATGTATAGTTTACACATTTACTTGACAAGTATTGAAGCTTTACACACCCTTATTTTCTTTGGAACTTGCATATTTTTCAAATTTATTTGAAGTAACTAAATCCAAATTAAATCTTGTAACAATTTCATAATAAAATTCGTATCTTTTGCTGCAATTCAATATTTTTAATGTATATACGTAGTTTTCATGTGTAGTATACACATTTACTTGACCTTTGATTGAACCTTTACACACCCCTATTTTTTTTTTGAACTTGCATTTTGTTCAATCCAAATCCAAATTAAATCTGGTAATAATTTGTTAATTAAATTCGTATCTTTTTCTGTAGTTCAATGTTTTTTTTTATGTATATACGTAGTTTTCATGTATAGTTTACACATTTACTTGACAAGTATTGAAGCTTTACACATTCCTATTTTTTTTTGGAATTTGCATTTTTTTAAATTTATTTGAAGTAATTAAATAAAAATTAAATCTTGTAACAATTTGTTAATAAAATTTGTATCTTTTGCTGTAATTCACATTATCTAATTACAATTTACATAATGCATACTGCATTGGCAAGTATTGAAGCTTGGTAAGGTAAAAACAATTATAAAGTTCAACAACTCAAAACAATTATTTTTTTCATAATCATATTGTAATTAGTAAAACCAATTAAGTATTTCAACAACACAATTTTCCTCAATCATAATCACGTCGTTACATATTATACTGTGGAAACAACAAAGCGTTCACTCTTTTTTATATAAATTGTTTCGTTTTACTGTAAGTTTAAAAAAAAACTGTGTTTAAGGTACGTGAATTTGTGGGAAATAAAGTTCGTTTCATGGCAGTCCAATTACGTTCAGGGAATGGAATGAACAACAAAAACTAGTACGGTGCACTGCATTCAGCTTAATTTCCTGCAAAAGCGAGACGCTTTCTCGTTGGGAATAGAACGTGGACAGAGAGGGGTCCCCAGCAATAGTTATTTCCCGTTCCGCAAAACACTCTCATTCCGTCAATTAAAAAAAAAATAAACCAGGAAACTGGGCTTCTTCCGCCGTGAATAAAAAAAAGCGTTTAACAATCACACGACTCTCGTAATTGTAACAAAAAAAAAGAGAAGACGTTTAAAAGGTGATTTAAGAACTTAATGTTTAAAATCTAAAATTTACTTTAGTGGATTTACAAGACATTAAGCCTTAACAACGGAGCGGCGGATATATCCGCCATATCCTTTATACACCTCACTTATGCAAAATTATATACATGTTTATGAGGAGCTACTAGTCTCAACTTTTCAAGATGAAAACTTGGATTGAATAAAGTGGATAAATTTGTGGATAATTCAATTGTAAAGTAAACTTTGTTTGTTTGTTGAAGAAATCTAGTATGGATTGGCAAATAATGAAAGGAATTTGAAGCCCGAAGAAATAAACTTTACTCTTGAGGCAATTTTGTAGATCATCCAATTTATGTTAATGCATTTACATTAAAATGTAATTTCATGTAAATTCCAAAAATCTACGCGTGTTATCATCACAATTTTCTTCTCTATGATGATTATGATTATTCGTTACACTTTTCTTTATCCTCACTGCAGTATAAATATTGATCAGATGCATACGCCCTGGGGGTCTGCGGGCTCTGAACGCATTCCTTGCAGTTTTACCAACAGGAAGTGGACTCGAAAATGAGATATTTGCATTTGCAACAACAAAACTATATATAAAAAAAATGGAAAGAACTGTACTAGAAAGTATACATTAAACGAACGGAATATGTTTATCGATATTATTATGATTTCGATGCATCTCGTCTCAAGATGTAATATGTTCTTCATTCTCGAACCGGATTCGAAACGCCTGGCATTCCAAGGCGATAAAACACGGCTGAATCGTATTTCTTTTAATTATTTTGATTATCGCTCATTACAGATGCACGGGTTTACCTGCAATTAGCATTAAGCTGCGCATGCATCCGAGGAGATGTTTATGCAAACAGTTTTACGTTCACCGAATGTTCAACAAGCAACAATAATTGCAATTTCCTTACGAAAATCTTACCTTTCTCGTTGTTAAAATCGTATTTTTTTTTCTTAATTTTGAATACTTTTAGACATTATTATATAATTTGTATTTTTTATATAATTTTCTTCTTGTAAAAAGTTCATAATGACAATTATAATTAGTGCAGTACAGTATTTTAACCTATCGGTAGCGAAATGACAGCTGTCACCATATGTCAAAATGAGGAACTGGTATAAACAATTGGGTCGCAATAGGACTACAAATAAATATTTGGGGTTGAGAAATTTAGATTTCTTTTCTTCAATATTTTTCTAATTTGTTACGTTACATAAATTATAATATGACAGCCATTCAAATGTATTTTAACAAATGTCAAATCTTTTAAAAAGTTTATGAATGATCTAAGTTTTGGTTATTCGTCTTTACTGTCAATTTGTTATATTATCTCCATGTTTACAAAAATATTTCTATTCAGAAATTCCCATTTACTTGTACAAAAAAAACATGTCTTCTCATAAAATATCAAAAGACAACTGTTTCGCAATTATTTAATCAGTCGAATGAACGCGATTCTGATATCGTGTTATCAAAATAAATTGTAAAAACGATAACGACGATTTCATAATCTGACGTGTCTTCTTTTTTAGTAATTCTTAGATACGTGATTCCATTCAATTCCTTGGTTTACTTTCGTTGTTAAGATAGTGAAATTAATATATATGTGTTATGTATATGTATAGAAATAGCGTGGGTCTAGTTTTTTTAGTACGCCTGTACTTAACCTACTTTTTCCATATTGCACGAAAGGTATTGAACGGAATAATTTAATAAATCGATGAAAAGCACTTCGTTTTCAATACACACTTTGTCTTCGCTCGAGGAAAATTGCCGCTGAATTGAGTTTTTTCATTACAAAGTAAAATTCGTGAAAAAATTATAAAAGACAAAAAAATCTGATATATTTATGTTATCAATTCATAAACTTAAAATAATGTCGTCTATAAATTATACTTAAAGAATGTCAAGTAAATTGACTTATTGAAATACAGATGTCACCACTTGCATCAAATTAGTGTCAATTCTTATTTTACAAATTTGCATTTTTCCAACATGATTTTCTTTACGCTACATCTCTTTTCAAGGGAGCGGCGGATATATCCGCCCTATCCTTTATACACTTCCCTTATACAAAATTGTATGCGTGTTTATTTTGACAGCGCAATCACCGAATCATACTTCAAGGTCTAATTTGATTTTTTGATAAGCTACACCTCTGGAATTATAAATTCAAGCAGATATTACGTTATAATTAAAAGGGTTTTCAATTTACGAATTCTCCTTTTAGGAAGTAAACCAAGCAAAATATTATCCAAGCAAATATTACGGTCTAAATAATTGAATTCTCACTTTACGAATTCTTATTTGAGATGAGTTTTCAATTTACGAATTTACATTCTACCCAGATGATTTTCTAATAAGAAAAATACATTTATAAATTCAAAAGTTCATATAAATTGTGTTCTCATTTTACGAAATACTAATCGAAATTTACGAAATCGTATTTCTACCATAAGCTTCATTTGCAAACTAAAGAGAAACTGGTATAATTGCACGTTATGCAAGAACTGTTACTCATATTAGTGCAAAAACTGATCGAAGCAATATGGAAATCCCTGAAATACCGGTATTTCTATATCAATCGAAATTTACAATATTCAAATTGAAACTCTTATAATCAACCACGAATAATTCTACATGAACGGAAACAGGTTGTCTTTCACAGCGCTATAGCAATAAACTCAATCACCTTAATTACCCAGTTTTGACGGCTGGAATTAGTAAACACACAAATTATAACTAAGAAATAATTATTAATTTATTAGTTCCCAGCAGGATTTTACTTTCCATAATTAATTTGAGTCATGCTCGTATTGCACAATAATTACATATTATTTCAAGCAATTTACCTGCACTGTATTATATTTTTTTTTATAAAATTATAATAGGACACAGAGAATGCAACAATAACAAAATTATTTTATAAAAAAAATTCTTTGTAATAATTCAAATTATGTTTTATGCTCGTTGCTTCGCAACCTCGGTTCATATATTCAGGTTTAATTCACTTTGTACAAATTTTTGTTTCGTCGATGATTTCTGCATGCTTTTATATTATTATTTGTGCATTGAAAATTTTAATTGAATTCGATTTGTTCTTGAATTGACATTCAGACAATTGTTTATAATTTTAATAAAACAACAACAAAATAATCAAAAATTTACATTTCATACATAAAAACTAGATGTAATTTCGATTAATCTTACATATGTTCAAATAAATCTGTCTAAATATCCATAATAATTAATAACAATTGTTTTTTCGATTTTTTGTTAAATGAAATAAAAATTTTACAGATATTTGTAAAATAAGAACTAAAAGTATCAGAACTCAAGTAGCGACATCTGTTGTGCCAATAAGTTCAATAACTTGACACTTTTGACAGATTGACATAATTTCACAAACATTCAATTTGACAGTTTGACATCGCCGGAAACTGGCAAAATTGTTCGCGGCACAATCTAAATGAGAAAGGTGGTGGAAAGAAGAAGACACTTTGACATATGTCACAGACCTGAAATGACATTTTACCAACAATCAACTTGTATTTGAAAAATTTCCATTTACTCTATTCTCTTGTTGTTGCCATTAAATGAAATCGAAATTTAACGGATATTTTTGTTATAAGAACTACAAGTGTTAACCAATAACTTAAATAACTTGACACTTGTGACAGGTTGACATAATTTTACAACCATTCAATTTGACAGTTTGACATATGTCACAGACCTGAAATGACATTTTACCAACAATCAATTTGTACCAATAACTTAAATAACTTGACACTTTCAACAATCGATCAAGACAGCAATCAATTTGTATTTGAAAAAAAAAAACAAATCATTTCCATTTACTCTATTCTCTTGTTGTTGTAATTAAATGAAATCAAAATGTAACAGATATATTTAAAATGAGAACTACAAGTGTCAGAACTCAAGTAGCGACATCTGTTGTACCAATAACTTAAATAACTTGACATTTTTTGACAGATTGACATAATTTCACAACCATTTTTGAAACATTCAATTTGACAGTTTGACATAATGTCACAGAACTTAAATGACATTTTACCAGCAATCAATTTGTATTTGAAAAAAACAAATCATTTCCATTTACTCTTTGGAGATGCTCGTAGTATAATGTTTATAAGAGTAAATCATGGCTAGTTACAATACAGTATGATACAAAGAGTTCTTACCGTATAATGGGTCAGAGGCTCGAGAGCCAACACAGAGAATACTCACGAGATAATATAGAAAAACTTACATGTAATTAAGACACAAGAGTAGCAGCAGAGAAGACAGGAAATAAGAGAAGAGGGTAAAGAAATGTTGCTGCTTATATACCCTAACTAGGTAGAGCCCTTATCAGACCTTCCTGGAATACCAGCTACGGGCTGGAGTGGGGCGCACCGTACCAGGCTTGTAGGTGACGTCATATAAGCGGGCTGGAGTGAGCACCACAACTCTATTCTCTTGTTTTTGCAATTAAATGAAATCAAAATGTTACAGATATATTTAAATTGAGAATTACAAGTGTCAGAACTCAAGTAGCGACATCTGTTGTACCAGTAACTTAAATAACTTGACACTTTTGACAGATTGACATAATTTCACAACCATATTTGAAAATTCAATTTGACAGTTTGACATAATGTCACATACCTTAAATGACATTTACAAACAATCAATTTGTATTTGAAAAAACAAATTATTTCCATTTACTCTATTCTCGTGTTGTTGCAATTAAATGAAATCAAAATGTAACAGATGTCTTTAAATGAGAACTACAAGTGTCAGAACTCAAGTAGCGACATCTGTTGTGCCAATAAGTTAAATAACTTGACACTTTTGTCAGATTGACATAATTTCACAACCATTCAATTTGACAGTTTGACATATGTCACAGACCTGAAATGACATTTTACCAACAATCAACTTGTATTTGAAAAAAAAAACAAATAATTAAATCAAAATGTTACAGATATATTTCAAATGAGAACTACAAGTGTCAGAACTCAAGTAGCGACATCTGTTGTGACAATAAGCTAAATAACTTGTCACTTTTGACAGATAACATAATTTCACAACCCTTCAATATGATAGTTTGACATATGTCACAGACCTGAAATGAAATTTTTCCATTTAGTCTATTCTCTTGTTGTTTAAAAAGTGCAANNNNACACATATAATAAAAACAGGAGAAACTGTTCACATAATTATTTAAATTGCGGAAAATCATTTTCTATAATATTATTTCCTTATGCCGAGACAATCAAGTGATTACGTGAGAAATTCACATTGTCGTTACTTTCACTTGGTTACAAGTAAATCAAAGTTTTCAGTTTGACATTGCAAAACGTGGTTCTAAATATATTTGCTTATTAATCTTTTGCTGTGATAATGTCCGCACTTATCGACGCAAAAATGTAGACACATTCATGTTTTTATTTAAAAAATAATAATTATCTCACTCTCTCTGATAATACGAAAAAAATAAATGAACGTAATCAACATCGTATCCGTATATAATTTGTGAATCAAGTATACATTGAAATTCTCTTATTTTCTAAATTTTTAAATACTTTTTATAGTAAATTAATTTTATAGTTAATTTAAATTAAAAGAAACAATAATTTTAAGTTTATTGTGACTTTTATTAATTAAATTTTACTGAAGTGAAAAACTGTAATTAACTTTTTTTTTTATGTGAATTGGAAAAATTTCATGTTCGATTTACGTTCACTAATACGAATTCAATTGTTTCTTTCAACCGTTGTTATGTGTTATTTCGTTAACGACGCGAAACGTCACCTATTGCGTCCTGTTATCAAAACTCCTAATCACTGTTCAAACAAAACGAATAGAACTCATTGGCACAAATCGACTCGCTAAACACCTGCCGAGTTCCCACATTATTACGGAACGAAGAGAATGTCTAACACGTTCTTTTTTTTCTTTTATTAGCAAATTCAGGACAAA